>NC_051157.2:209921413-210069403 GCF_013339745.2 Dermacentor silvarum | reverse complement strand
CCCTGCCAAATTGGATTCCGACCATCATGTTCCATTTGGCATGCTCACGTGGACTTAGAAAGTAGAATAAAATTAGCACGGCGACAGAGGCAAATAGGTGCTCTCGTGACGTTAGACATTTCCAAAGCATACGACAGCGTTGAACACTTAATCGTATTAGATATATTGCGAAGTCTAGAGATTCCAAATTATTTTTCAAACTGGATTGATGAATTTTTAAACGGAAGAACATTTTACTGCTCTCTAAGAGGCTTTTCCTCGAGTATTTATAATCAATCACGTGGTGTTCCTCAAGGAGCTGTCACTTCACCATTACTTTTTAACATTCTGATGTGTTCCATTCCTCTTCATCAAGATGTACAAACATACGTATACGCAGATGACATTGCTTTCTTCGCATCAGTGATATCCACTCTCTATATTATCGACTACAAAACTACCTCTATGCCATAGAAACCTGGTTAAACAAAATTCGCCTTTCACTTAACGTTAGAAAATGCTCGATATTGGTTTTCCCTCTTAACAATCCTGTTAACATATCGCTATCTTATCGCCTCGAGACTATACCTCAAGTGGAGTCTGTGAAATATTTAGGTGTAGTATATGACGGTTCCCTCAGCTGGCTCGGCCATATTGACCAAATAGTTAAAAAAGGAGTGAGAGCCGTTGGTATGCTTCGTAAGCTGTGCAACAGTCGGTCAGGAATGCGGAGAGATCCACTTTTAATGATATATAAAATGTATGTGCGGCCCATTTTAGAATTTGGATGTGTATTATTTTCCGGTGCGCCAGCTTATAAATTACGTCCCCTTGTTCTACTTGAGCGGGAAGCCCTACGACTGTGTTGTGGATTACCCAAAAGTGTTGCCAATAACATACTACACCAAGAAGTCAGGTTACCCTCAATATTGTGTAGATTTCGTTTACTGACGGTGCAAACAATCTTAAAATTGTATGAATCCCCTATTACAAGATTAGAATACATATTCATTTCCCAGCCTGCACTATTCTTCGGAATACACTGGCCTCGTTTTCATACACCCCAGGTGGTCTTCGTACAAACATTAATCAATCCCTTAAATGTACGTATCTGGGAGGTGCCGCCTATTTGTGATGTGCGAGAAAACCTACAAATCATATATGATGACATCTACCCAAACAACGCAAAACTCCTTTCTTATAATATATTAAACGGCCTATTATAAGACCATTGATTAAGTTTATCAATAAGTACGGTCATTGCGACAGACGCCTCACAGTGTGAAGAAAAATCTGGAATTGGCATTTTCTCTCCTGCTCTAAATTGGTCATTCGCAATCAGGATTCCGGACTTCTTTTCCGTATTTCTGGCTGAATTTCTAGCTGTAGTTCTAGCCCTACGCAAACTAAATTCATCAATATCAGCGGTAGTAATAATAACAGATTCTTTATCTTTATGTTCCTCGCTCACAGCAAATAGTGTCACTAACCTTTTACGTACATTTCATTTTCTAGTACCTGCCCACATAAATTTAATTAGATTGCTTTGGGTGCCTGGACATAAAGGATTAGTCATGAACGAAATGGCTGACAGTCTCGCGAGAGCGGCCCTCAGTGGCCCTGTATTACGATTACTTCCTACAATAGCTTACCTAACGGCTACTAGATTCAGGAGATATTCAATTATTCAAGACTTCTTGAACCCGGCTGTAGCTAATTTCTCAGAATATCGACACCTCCTATTCCCTTGGCCCAAAAATTCCTTTCACACCAGAAAAACTGAAGTCATCTTTACCCGATTACGTTGTCGGGTACCAATATTAAACTTCTATCGTCACAGGGCTGGTCTGGTGCCCTCCCCTCTGTGCCCATTCTGTGGAGAAGATGAAACAATAGATCATTTTTTCATATTCTGCCGACGTTTTTCTTCCTTAAGGAAAAATATTCTAGAATCAAAATTTACACAGCTTGGTTTAAGCTTTTCTATTCTAAACATCCTTTCTTTAGGAGCCTCCTCTCTTGGAAAGTGCCACAGGGATATTTGCTCAGCCGTGGAGGAATTTATAAATGCTTCAAATAGATTTTCTTGAATTCTTAAATATTTTATTTTTGTTCATTTTCTCCATTTAGCTTTACCGATTTTAGTATTAAAAAGATTGCCTAATCCCACCCAAATCTTGGCCAATCCCCCGCAGTGGGTATGCGCCATCAGATAAGGCATACCATATCATACCATACCATACGCACTTCGGAAACAGACTATTCAAAGCATTGACAGAGACAAAGAAGGTGAGGACGAGCCACTCATCGCTTGCGGCGTTCCTGCGGCGTTCCGGTGCCTCTCCAAGCTTCGTTGGCCTGCAGTGGTATTTTGGCGGTGTATCGGGTGGTTTCAGGTTTCTAACTACCTTTATTTAATCCCTGACTTCTTCACATTCCTTGCATCAGCCATCTTGGGCTGATGTCGACCAATTCTCCTGGCCAGGCGCGATCCGCCTGCCATCTAATGAATTACCTTTAGATTTGTTTTTTCGCAGTGGCGTAAGCACCATTCCTGTTGCGCTCGTGCCTACCAATGGAGGTTCCATCAGGCTGACGAACCCACAAGCTGTCCAGAAGGAACTTAAGAGCATGTCCAACCACTTCCAGACCATCACTGACGTGCGAGCGTTCGGACGCGGAGGTATACTGTGTCGGTCACCGGATCAGACCTGTGTTGAAAATCTACTGAAATGCACTTCATTCGCTTCCATCCCGGTGAGAACTTTTATCCCGCCTCATCTTGCGTGCACCAAGGGCCTCGTACGGGGCGTAGACTACCACTTAAGTCCAACTGAAACCCTGGACAAGCTCTCCGCAGCAGGTGTCATTGCTATTTATCGTTGCAATCGCCTCGTAAATAATGAGAGGATTCCGATTGAGTCAGTAATTGCCACGTTTGTGGGCACATGATGTCCGTCCGAAATCAAAGTGTGGCCTCTTGTGTTCCGTGTAGAACCACTCGCGTCACGTCCAATCCAATGTCAGAATTGTTGGAGATTCGGGCACAGCGCAGGAGGTTGCAAGTGGAGCCTATGCTGCCGCACCTGTGGTGATGGTCATCCTTCAAGTGAGGGCTCTGCGCAATCTGAAAACTGCTGCCTCTGCGGGTGAACACACCCAGCAGACTATTCTAATTGCTCAGCTCGCGCCCAAGAAACTCAAATTCTTGAAGTAATCGACCACCGTCGTTGCTCCCGAAGAGATGCAATTGCAGTCGTTAAAGACAGGGCCTTCGGATACTCTGGTGTTACAGCCCGCAACACTCCAAGTATGAATATTAATCTATCGGAAGCAATTGACGCTGCTGTTGAAAAGGCAATTACTAAGGCTATGGATAAATTGGTATCCAGCCTATCAGAATACTTAGCCCAAATCATTTCCAGTCAGATGATTCAAATGTTGCAAGCTACTAAGCTACAGTCCTCAGTACTTAACGCCACACCTCGAATGCCTAGCGACGACGTAGAAGCGCCTTCTACATTTAAAGATCACTCGACGGACACTACACCGCCAATTCAACCAGGCGAGGGTGAGTCCTCTTCCTCAGACTCCCTTACTGTCACATATATGGAACTTGACGCTCGAGCTCCCAAACGCATGGGATCTCCAATTTCTAAGATTATGAAACCGAAACCAAAAAAGAGTCAACAATCGCCTATGAATAAAGAAAGCTTTCTTAAGGCGGCAGTTGCCGCTGCTGTGCGATCAACACAATTGGACAGTTGAAAGTATTGCAGTGGAACTGTCGCTCTATCTCCTCAGCTTTAACAGATTTGTTTTACCTATCTCATCAGCTTAATCCAGATGTTATACTTCTTCAGGAAACTTGGCTATCACCAGAGAAAAATTTTCATTTGAAAGGTTTTCGTTCGTTCCGATTAGATCGTAACCCGCGAGGCGGAGGACTATTGATACTTGTTTCAAATAAAATTTGTCATAAGGCAAACCTTTCTTTTAAATTCATAGACTCCGACTGCGAAATTTTGGCGATAGACTTATGTCTCCCAGGGTATCAACCATTTTAAATTATTAATACCTATTTCCCCACCGGTGTGCAAAGTACGCGTCAACTTGATAGGGCTGTAGCTGCTTGTAGAAAAGAAATTTTGTTCGCAGGAGATTTTAATTCGCATCACGTGTCGTGGGGTCTAAAAACAGATTTGTGTGGTAAGCGACTATGGGAATGGGCTATTGATAGTAACCTTTCATGTCAAAACACAGGACATGTCAGATTTGTTAGAGGCCACTTTCGGTCAGTGTTAGACTTAACATTTTGTAGTGCTGGCCTCAATGTTTCTTCGTGGTTAACGGTTGACTCAGCAACCAACAGTGATCATCTTCCTGTGTCATTTGAAACCATGTGTCCAATAACATCTTTAGAATACCAGGTGTGCACATTTGTCAACCACAATAAATTTAAGACTGCCTTACTTGCATCCGTTTCGAAACTTGCCAATGCCAATAACAAGGAAATCGCTTCAAAGATTTGTTCGGTTCTTGAGGGTTCCCGGAAGCAAGCTCAATTTGTCATCCCTTCGGCTAAACGCAGCGGTTGTCGTTGGTGGAATGATGAGTGTACGCGTGATTACAGGAAAAGAAAAGCAGCCTGGAAAACACTTCTCCATAATCAATGCCCGACCAATTGGAAAAATTATAAGTTTCACGCTGGTGTATTTAAACGTACTGTTAACCGAGCCAAAGATGAATATAATATTAGGCATTATGATTATCTATCAAAATCAAAAAACAAGCGAGCTCTGTTCGCATTTCTTCGCGCTAGAAAGGGGCTACCAACGCCGTTAACATTAGACTCCATCGTTTTGACCCCGCAAGAAATGAGCTCTTCTTTAGAAGCGATTGCCAAAGGTTTAGAAAATCGATTTGCAGCCCGGCTTCCAACTATTCATTATGCTTTAGACTCTTCGGATGGCTTCACCTCAATTTCATTATCTGAGCTCAATCAGACTGCAGCATGCTTGCCAAATACAGCACCTCGCCCTGACGGAATCACAAATGCAATGCTAAAAATATTGTTAAAGGAATCGCCGAACATTGTTTTAGACATGGTAAATTATTCGATTAAAAATGCTTGGATTCCTTTGCAGTGTAAGCTTGCCAAAGTAATAATGATACTTAAGAAACAAGGGGGAGGGTACGCATTGGAGAACATCAGGCCTATAGCGCTTACGTCGAATGTAGTAAAATTAATTGAGAGGCTTATTCACCTTCGTATCATCACATTTGTAAACGATAATTCAATTCTTAGTCCATGTCAGATTGGTTTCAGGGCTGGCTGCTCTATCTGGCATGCCCATGTCGTCTTAGAAAGCCGGATACAACTTGCTCGACGTCATAAGCAATATGCTGCCTTAGTGACGCTTGATATCGCTAAAGCATATGATACCGTGGAACACACAGTTTTGATAAATCGGCTAACATCTTGTGGTGTTCCTGCTTGTATAATAGCGTGGATTCATTCATTTTTAAGTGAGAGAGAATTCTACTGCTACAAAAGCGGCTTTTCATCTTCTAGATGCAAACAAACGAGAGGAGTACCGCAAGGTTCAGTCCTTTCCCCGGCGCTTTTTAATATTCTCATGAGCTCAATTCCCCATCATGAAGAAGTCACAACTTATGTTTATACAGATGATATTGCGTTTTTCGCATCTGCAAATGACATTCATACGTTATATCAACGACTGCAAACTTACCTTTGTGCCCTGGAGAGCTGGTTAGATGTTAACCAGTTTTTACTCAATACCAGCAAATGTGCCATTCTCGTTTTCCCGATAAATGACCCAGTGCATATCTCTCTCTCTTACCACCTACGAGACATACCACAGGTAGAATCGGTTAAGTACCTTGGAATAATTTATAACTCCTCTCTCAACTGGCGTCCACATATAGATCATGTGACTGGAAAAGGTACCCGTGCAATTGGCATTTTGCGCAGGCTGAGCAATCGTCAAATAGGATTGAGAAGAGATACACTTCTAATGATATATCGCATGTACGTTCGCCCTGTATTAGAATTTGGTTGCGCACTCTTCTCTTGTTGCTAGCTTACACTTCCCGCCCTTTGATCCTCTTAGAAAGGGAAGCATTACGTTTGTGCCTAGGGCTTCCTAAATTTGTTGCAAATTCTGTTCTTTATCTAGAATCCCGTGTTCCTCCTCTTTCGTGTAGGTTCCATCTTTTGACAGTACAGACGTTTTTGAGAATTTACGAATCACCGGTGCGACGCTCTCAAACAATATTCATTTCCCACCCTGGTTGGCTTTTTCGTGTAAACTGGCCGCGTTCACATACTCCCCAAATTACATTCACGCAACATTTACTTGACCCTTTGGATGTGCGCATCTGTGATGTATTTCCGATTCCCGACAGATCTGTTACCACTGATATTCAATTCGATGACATCTTTCCTAATAATTCAAAATTACTTCCACATAGTATTCTAGATGGTATATTACAAGATCATCTGCAGAGCCTGCAAACAAACATCGTTATTGCGACAGATGCCTCACAATGTGAGGAAAAATCAGGTGTTGGTATATTTTCCCCTATTCTCGATTGGACATTTTCTCTTCGGCTGCCAGATTTTATACCCATATTTTTAGCTGAATTTATGGCGGTGGTGCTGGCTCTACGCAAATTAGACCCATCAATTACGTCTGCCGTGATAGTCACTGATTCATTGTCATTATGCTCATCCCTCACTGCTTCTTATGACTCTCGCGTATTGAGGACGTTTAATTCATTGATACCTGGTTATTTGGAAAGTTTGCGTTTAATTTGGGTACCTGGCCATAAAGGACTTTTTATAAATGAAATAGCAGATTCACTAGCCAAGGCATCGATAACCGGACCAATTTTTCCGTATTGTCCTTAGACTGCTCATGTCACTGCTGCTAGATTTCGCAGGAGTGTCATTATGCAGGCAGTGTCAGGCTCTGCTCTAACTAATTCTTTGGAATACAGACATCTCCTATACCCTTGGCACAGAGACTTTTGCCAAAGCCGGAAAATTGAAGTGGCCATCACGAGGCTGCGCTGCCGTATCCCTACGTTAAACTTTTACTTACACAGGTCTGGTCTGGTCCCCTCACCATTATGCTCATTCTATGGCGAAGCGGAGACAATAGACCATTTCTTGTTGTCTTGTAGGCGTTTTTCTGCAATAAGGAAAAGACTACTGGAAATTCCGCTTCGCCATATTGGCCTAGATTTATCGGAACCTGTAATTCTATCTTTTGGAGCCTCCATTATTGGGTTCAGCCACAGAAATGCTTGCTTGGCAATCCAAATTTATCTCATTGAATCAAATCGATTACCATGATAAACTTATTGTCAGCTTTGCCATCATACTTTTCTTTTATTCATATATTTCTTTTTTAACCTATTATTAATTGGTGTTCTTTTTTCTTCTCCTCTCACAAAATTTTCCTGTCTAAACTCCAGTATTCTATTCGTTAATTCCCTTGTTTTTATGCACCGAATATAACCACCCGATTCATGGCCAATACCCCACTGTGGGTATGCGCCACAACCACTCAGGACAACAACAACAACAACAATATTCAAAGCAGCAGCCGCCAACAAGCGTGTCTGGGACTGATAAGAAAACAGATGCACTCAGAATTGCAGCAAGCGAAGCCGTCGCGCCGCTGGGAGACAATGACTCGACGGACGAAGCTGCAATGGACGCCGAGGCAACACCTGCGAAGCGTCGACTCAACGAAGCAGGCAAGACATCACAAGACACGCGGCTGCGAGCAATGGGAAGGCGCGAGAACGTGCCCGGAACTAAGAAGCCTCGTGTGGCCAGCCAATAGCGGTCGGTACACGCGGCGGCGGCGGTAAGTCGACGCCCTAGGCGTCGACTGGACTGTGGGATAGTATACGGCAAGGTATATGGAGGGAACGCCGTAGGCTCGGTCTGGTATCACTCACCAATATGGAGTCCTTGGAGAGGGCGATAAAAATTGCTACACTTAACGTCCGTGGGCTTAGTGCCAAGAGGCGGCAAAATCAACTTTACCCCCTAGTAACGGAGCACGACCTCGATATTGTGGCCATTCAGGAGACCAAAGTGGAGGGAGAGGACCAGACGGAGCGTATGGTGCGTCCTTTTGCGAGACACTATGAAGTTTGTGTTGCCCATGCGGTAGGCTTGTCTTCGGGGTGCACTTTGTTAATTCGGCAGAGCCTTGGTGCTGTAGTGCAGTCGGTGAATACCTGTGAGTCAGGCCGTTTCATTGTATGTGACTTTTCCCTGTTATCAGAAAATTGGCGTGTAATTTGTCTGTACGCACCAACTAAGGCTCAAGAGCGAAGGGAATTTTTTGAAGAAATTGAGTCGTGTGAGCGCAGACTAATTTTAGCGGGAGATTTCAATTGTGTCTGTGCGGGTCGTGACAAGACCAGTGGGAAGAAGCACAATGATGCGAGTACTGCCGTTTTGAGAGATATGACCGCCGAATTTCATCTAGAAGATCTGGGTGAATGTCTTTGCGACGGAAAATCAGTCATTTTTACTCACTTTCAGGGTACGAGCCATGCTAGACTTGACAGAGTGTACGTGTCATCTGAGTTTATTCCTTCGTGTCGGGATTACAGAGTCACACTTGTTGCGTTTAGTGATCATTGTTTAGTTTATTTCTGTGTTGGAAAACAAAGAAGGAATAACAAAGTATTTTCTTGGGATCTCTGGAAATTTAATGCAAACTTGCTGAAAGATGACGAGTTCTGTAAGCAGTTTCTCGATGCTATAGATAAAATAACAACTCAAAACTTATATAGCGGGGAACATAAATGGGAAGTTTGTAAGCAAGAGAGACTAACATTTATTGAGGTAAAAGGGAAGGGGTTTAGGAGCTAGATGGGTGGGGCCCCAAGTCCAGGGCTCCACTGGCTTCTGCCGCCAGCCGGACGTGGCCCAGAAGCGCTAGTTGCACTTCCGGTTCTGAGCTAGCGAGGAGTGCCTCCCATTGCTCCGGAGAGCTTTCTAGTTGTACCTATCCTGTAAGGAATTTAGTTTCTCTGGCCTTTTACTATATCCCCATGAGACGTGGTAGAGGGTCGGTGGCGATTCGCGACACCACGGACAATCGTGCCCGTACAAGGTTGGAAAAATTTTGTGCAGTCGCAATAAATTTGGATAGACCCCCGTTTGAATTCTACGGAGGTCCATTGCGTCTTCCACTTCAAGAGATTTGTGGGGGACGCCATACTTTTGCCGTGCGCCTCGCTGATGAGCAAGAATCTCGCGCGGATCCAACCGAGCAGGATCACTGTCTTCGTTCCCGCGAAGGCCATCCAGTGTCGTGTGGGGTGGTTGTAATTGGTAGGGCGCCTGGTGCTCCGCTCGGTTCGTGAGCTCTCGAGCTAGAGCGTCCGCCCTCTCGTTACCCTCTAGGCCAGCATGTCCCGGGCACCAGACCAGCCTATAAGTGTTTTTTAGTTCCCTTCCTAATAAGTTGCGTATTTTTAATGGGAGGCGGCCGTTCGTAAAGAGTCGGCACGCCTCCTGGGAGTCCGAGATGATGGTGATGTAGGCCTTCCCGACTTTTCGCTCCCCATGTTTAATTGCCAAGGCGATGGCGAAACACTCGGCCTTGGCGATCGAGGACGTGTACAGGGAGGCGCTTGATACCATGCTACTCGTGTCGCTATTGATTACTGTAACTACTGCGCACTTCCAATTATATCTCGAAGCGTCTGCCTAGAGTACGTTGTCATTGCCTCTGACTAGTTCTCGGAGCCATTTTATTCGTTCCTCTCTCCTTTTTTTATGCCTTTCTTTGGCCATATTCTTCGGGATAGGTGCTACCGAGATGTTGCGTCTAACGGATTCTCGCATGTCCACTAGCACCTCGTCCAAGTTTTGGGGATGCGGTGGAAAGCCCGTCCTTATCAGAATCTCCCTTCCCGACCTCGTCTGGCTGAGACGGTTCCTTTGAGAGATTAATGTAGCATCCTTGAGCTCGGCGTACGTGTTATGCACGCCGATCCCGAGGAGCCTGTCTGTCGCAGTGGCTACTGGTAAACCTAATGCCGCCTTGTAGATCCCTCTAATGATAGAGTCTACTTGCCCTTCCTCGCTCTTGTTGAGCGTGTGGAAGGGCAAGCTGTATGTCAACTTACTTATTACGAGCGCCTGCACTAAACGTAGAGTGTCGGTTTCCTTCATCCCCTTTTTGTGGAAAGTGATCCTCTGAATCATCCTAGCCACCTGTTTGGTTGCTGATTTTAGGAGACCAATTGTGTAATCTGCCCTACCGTTGCTCTGAACCCAGAAACCCAGGATACGAGCAACGGTGACCTCTTTAATTTTCTGATTTTCGATTTGAATTTCTATTTGTCCGTTACTTTTGTAACGTTTTCCATGTATACGGATCACCTCCGACTTTTCGAGGGCGCAGCTGTAAGCAAACAATTAAATTAAAAGCACTTGAAAGGGCCAGTGTTTTGAGACACGCGGAAAAGGAAATTGAGTCCCGTCTTAGATGGAATCTGCAGCAATTATTAGAAGCGGAAAGTACACCACCCGGTTACTTCTCAGAAGACATAAAAAGCATAAAGCAAAAACTTGATTTGATAGACCAAGAGTGATACAAGGGAGCATTGATTCGTGCCAGAGCTGAGTACTTGTGCACAGGTGTAATGCCAACAAAACGTGCCTTGGGAGCCGAAAAGAAATATGCTTCACAAAATGAAATAACAGAAATAGAACATAATGGGTCATTGCTTACCAACATGGAAAAAATAGCAAGTTATTTTTTCGAATACTACAAATTACTGTTTTCTCGTGGTCAAGTTGACGCTAATCGATTCAAAAATGACTTCGTTTCATTGATGCCAACATTAGACGACGAAACCAAGAAAATATTAGAAGTACCTATAACAGTAGAGGAGGTTAAGGAGGCGATTGATCGTTTAAATAATGGCAAGTCACCGGGGCCGGATGGCTTAGGCGCTGCATTGTACAAGGCGTTTAAGGGGGTTATCGCACCAGTTTTGACTGAAGTATACAACGAGGCTTATGAGAAAAAACATCTTCCGCCGTCCTTTCTGTCAGCACACACGGTCTTAATACCAAAAACTGAAGACCCAATCAAATTGCGTGATGTTACATCGTATAGACCCATTAGTCTGACAAACATAGATTATAAAATATTAATGAAAGTATTGGCTAACAGGTTGCAGACAGTAATGAAATATTTAGTCGTTCCGCATTAAACGTGCGGAATAAAAGGAAGGACAATTATGACAAACATACACATAGCACGATCAATCCTTCAATGTTGTGACGCAATGCTACTCAGTGTCGCGATGCTGCAGGTTGACCTTGAGAAGGCATTCGACCGAGTGCCGCATGACTTGCTTCTATCTATACTTGATTATGTAAGTGTAGGCAATGTGATCAGCGAAGGTGTGCGGATGGCTTACGCCGGATGTACAACGAGGCTGATAATAAACAAATCTGTTGGAGAGCGCATACCGGTACAACGCTCAGTAAGACAAGGGTGCCCGTTATCACCGCTTCTCTTTTGTATATATTGTAAGGGGGTTTATTTACAAGCAGGGGCTACGTAATAACAGCCTTGGCCCAAGAGCGTCGGTCGCTGTCTCGCGCGCTCCGGGCTGCCGGACCTCGTCGTCCTCTCTCGATAGTTCTTGACCCTCTTCCCCACTGCATTGGCCCCGGTGGCGAAGAGGAGCCATCCTGGCGACTCAAGGCGCTGCAAGCACTAGAGTCGTAGTAGGGCTTTAAGCGGCTCACGTGGACTGTTTCACGACCGCGGCAGCGTCTGTCGATGGGAGGTGTCACAGGCTTGACGACGTAGTTCACCGGTGACTGGCATTGTACGATCCGGTAAGGACCATGATATTTCGCTGCAAATTTGCGAGAGAGACCGGGCGTCTGGCATGGAATTGACAGCCACACGAACCAGCCAACAGGGAAGGTAGGGGCAGGTTTAGCCGGGTCACAGCGTTCTTTTTGAAGACCAGTGCTACGGATGTAAATGAACGTGCTAGTTGGCGGCACTCTTCGGCACTCTTCGGCACATTGAGCGAGTTCTGAGGCTGGGCGGTATTCGGACGCATCCGGGCGGTACGGAAGTATGGTATCCAGCGTGGAAGAGGGCTCACGTCCGTATAGGAGGAAGAAAGGGGAAAATCCAGTGGTGCCTTGTGTGGCTGTATTGTAGGCATATGTCACAAAAGGAAGCACCAAGTCCCAATTAGAATGGTCGGAGGTTATGCACATGGAGAGCATATCACCAAGTGTTCGGTTAAAGCGCTCCGTCAAGCCATTAGTCTGTGGATGATAGCTGGTTGTGGTGCGATGAATAGTATTGCACGCACTCAGAAGCTCTTGGACGACTTGCGAAAGAAACACACGCCCTCGGTCGCTCAGCAGCTCGCGTGGCGCGCCGTGGCTAAGAACGAAGCTACGCAAGATGAACAAGGCAACATCACGAGCAGAAGCTGTTGGAAGAGCAGCGGTTTCGGCATAACGAGTGAGATGGTCGACGGCCACAATAATCCACCGATTGCCCGCAGGGGTGGAAGGAAGGGGCCCGTACAGGTCTATGCCGATTCTATCAAACGGGCGAGCGGGGCAGGGTAAAGGTTGTAATGGGCCAGGCGTGTAACAAGTTGTCTTCCGGCGTTGACACTCAATGCAGGAGCGAATGTGCTTGCGGATGTATGTGTACATTCTCCGCCAGTAGAAGCGCTGGCGAAGTCTATCATAGGTTTTCAAAACGCCAGCGTGCGCGTTTTGTGGGTCGGCGTGGAAATGCGTGCACAGCTCGGAGCGTAAATGGCCAGGTATGACAAGAAGCCATTTTCGACCATCTGGCTGATAGTTGCGGCGGTACAACATTGCGTCCCGGAGCGTATAATGAGCGACCTGGCGACGAAGGGCACGAGAGAGCCGTGGGGCAGGTGTCGTCGAAGGCTCAGCTAGAACGTCGATCAGCGAGGCGATCCAGGGATCCTCGCGCTGTTCGGAAGGCATGTCAGTAATAATGATGTTGGCGAAGGAAGTTGCGGAAAGGGAAACAGGCGCAGCGTCAGAAGACACCGGCGAACGGGAAAGTGCGTCGGCGTCGGCATGCTTGCGTCCGGAGCGGTAAAGAACGCGTATATCAAATTCTTGTAAACCTAGCGCCCAGCGTCCAAGTCGACCCGACGGATCCTTCAATGAAGCCAACCAGCAGAGCGAATGGTGATCGGTGACGACATCAAACGAATGGCCGTACAAGTAAGGGCGAAATTTCTGCAACGCCCAAACAATGGCCAAGCATTCCTTTTCGGTAACCGAGTACTTCCATTCTGCCTTCGTGAGGGCACGACTAGCATATGCAACTACGTACTCAGAGAAGCCCGGCTTTCGTTGGGCAAGTACAGCGCCAAGTCCGATCCCACTAGCATCCGTGTGTACCTCGGTTGGAGCGGTAGGGTCGAAGTGACTTAAATGGGCGGTGACGTCAAGGGATGACGTAATTTTGCGAAAGCCTCATCACATGCCGTCGACCAACCAGACAGAGAACTATCGCCGGTGAGCAGCTTCGTTAGTGGTGCTATAATAGAAGCGAAGTTCTTCACAAAGCAGCGAAAGTATGAACAGAGACCAAGGAAGCTGCGAAGCGCTTTCACGGTGGTAGGCTTCGGGAATTCAGCAACAGCACGAAGTTTCTGCGGATCGGGAAGGACGCCGTCCTTCGAGACTACGTGGCCCAGGATGGTGAGTTTGCGAGCTCCGAATCGGCACTTCTTGATGTTAAGCTGAAGTCCTGCGCGCGTCAAGCAGCTCAATACTTCGCAAAGACGATGCAGGTGGCTATCGAAATCAGGGGAGAAAACAACGATGTCATCCAGATAACACAGGCATGTCTTCCATTTTAACCCACGCAAGACACTCTCCATCATCCGTTCGAGTGTGGCTGGGGCATTACATAGACCGAAGGACATGACGAATTCGTACAGCCCATCGGGAGTTACGAAGGCAGTGTTCGGGCGATCGGATGGTGCCATAGGGACCTGCCAATAACCGGATCTTAAGTCTAGTGATGAAAAGAATTCGGCTCCTTGCAAGCAGTCCAGTGTATCATCGATTCGTGGCAGAGGATACACATCTTTGTGCGTAACATTGTTTAACTGGCGGTAATCGACGCAGAAGCGTATCGAGCCGTCCTTTTATTGCGATAGCTATTATATGGACACTCAAAAGCAGATTTCTGCCGTCGGCGTCGCCGTCGCCGTCGCCGTGAGGTTCCGTATGACGTCAATTGAGATGAAATCGTCACCGCGCGCCGAACGCTGTATGTGCGAGTGAAAGGGCGCGAGGGGCGCGCGCTTTCACGGGGAGTGAACGCACGGCGGAGAACAAACGCGCGTTCTGCGCCGTGCTCCCTTAAGGGCTGCAGAAGTAGGCGTCTCTTTCCTCCTTTACAATCACCATATATGTAAAGCAAACGCGCCTTCTTCCGACGCGCGAGAGGCCGTGGCGCAGGGGGGGTGGGGGGGGAGGGGAAGCAAAGTGCCTATAGGCCAAGTGCCTATTTATATCAGAAGCTCCGGCAACAGTCACCAACGCCGCACGCATTTTGAGCGAACGCGGGCAAAACGCCGACGGCGTCGACAACAGTTCTGCGTGTTGCCGGTGCTGCTGCATGTCCAAGTTTATACAGCTGATAAAGCTAATATCATTACTCCGTATAGCTCTCTACAAATTTGCTATCGCAATTGATGCTTCGCCTTTCAGGTGAAACTGCGACAACTTTTTTCTTGACGAGAACAACAGGCGACGGCCAGGGACTGCAGGAAGGCTGAATGATGCCGCGCTGAAGCATGTCGTCGAGTTGTTCGGAGATCACACGACGCTCAGCACGGGATACGCGGTAAGGACGCTGTCGGAGAGGCGCTTGTGAGCCGGTGTCGATCGGATGGAGAACAGTGTGCGTGCGGCCTAATGACTTCTGCTGGCAATCAAACGAGCCACGAAACTGGTGTAGAAGTGCAAGAAGTTTCTCGCGTTGCGCCTCGGGAAGTTCGTCGTCGATGGCGGAGTCAAACATGCTTAACGGTCGGCGATCAGGTGTACCAGCAGAAGGTGTCAGGGCACTAAGTTGAAAGTTGTCCGCGCCGTCAAGGCAAAAGATGGAGGATACGTCGAATGCCTGAATTGTGCCTAAACACTCTCCACGGAGTAAGGTTGAGGGAACTGGCAACGGATTGATAACAAACAACTATGTAGCGCCGTTGGGCATGTCGAGAACGGCAAATGGCAATGCGAGATTTCTGCGGCGTTGAACGGTCTCGGAGGGGCTAAATAGAACTGTGGATTCACCAATGGCGGCACAGGACACGGGTACAAGGGCTGCACTATTGGTTGAGATGTTCGTATCATCGGCGACCAGGGGCGTAGCCAGTGATTTTTTTCGAGGGGGTTTCACCGGCCCGACCGGGGGGGGGGGGGGGGGGGGAACTGATGACGTGACCTAAGGAAAGCTTCCGCTTTCCTTTAGGTCAAGTGATCGATAATAATTATCGGTAGTTTAAGCAGACGCTATACATGTATATCGCAGACATGGGACCACCCCCCCCCCCCTCGCGTGTGCGTGTGCTTGTGAAGAAATTGAGTAAAAAAATGTCGCAGTTTCGCCCGAAAGGCGACGCATCAATTGCGATAGCAAATTGGTAGAGAGCTATTCGGAGTAGGGATAGTAGAGTAGTTTTACCGGCCGCATAAACTTGGACACATTCGCTTTCTAACTGAATTGACAAGCGTGGTGTCATCGCGCACAAGCAAACATGAATAGATCACACTGAATGGCCGCAGACAACGGCTGTCAAAACGCTGGCGCGGCCGCTGCAGCGGGCGAAGAATCGTGTGGTCTATCGCTTCAACGGAAACTGAGCGGCGAATGGACAGCGCATAAAGGTCAGAGCCGTGTGGAGACACGGCCGGGCTCGACTGGCGCGCGCGCTCGCTCGCTTCTTGAGAAGCGAGTGCGCGCGCCAGCCGAGCCCGGCCGTGGTGGAGATAAAGAGACGGTGCGGGCGACGGCCACCAAATCCAGTGCAAGCGTATTTGTTGGCAGAGTAGAAGCTGCTCCCCCCGTCCCTCCCGTGCTGCCTCCCCGCTTTTTTTTCTTTTTGCTTTCGCGTTTGAGATTGCGTTGCCAGTTCTCCTTGCGCTGGGTTGCAAGATAAGCATTTGGTGCCGTAGCACAGCGTCGCCCCGCCTCCCTCCCCCCCCCCCCCCCATACCCCCACGGCCTTTTGGGTGACAATCGCGTTTGCTTTCCGCCTTGCGTTGGCTCTCCGTGATAGCGCGCGTCCCCCGTGCGCTTTTACTCGCGCATACGGCGCGCGGCGACGATTTTATCGCCCTTCGAATCTATACGGAACCTCACGTCGACGGCGACGGCGACGACGACGGCGACGACGACGGCGACGCCGACGGCAGAAATCCCGTTGAAGTGTCCATATAATTGCTATCGCAATAAAAGTAAAGTAAGCTCAGTAAATACAGTAAGTACGACAGGTACAGTGGGCGTTTGGAGCAACGGTCTCTCATCGCGCCACTGAATGGACCAGTCTTCGAAAACGCATCATTGACACGACCCGTGCGATCGGCGAAGCCATCATTAATTGTTAATTTCCGTTAAGCGTAGATGGCGTCGTCCTCGTCGGGGCGAAGTCCGTTTCACAAGTCAAGTGCGGCTATACGCGTGAAAATGCACGTGTGACCAGGCCATAATTACTCCCATAGCAATAGCTTGTTCGCTGCGTCTTTGCGCTAGAAAACTTAAATACGCGCAAAAACGCGTAAGGCTTTTTTTTTCGAAGCTTTCGTCGCCCTGCTCCCTCATACGAGAGGGTTGCATTTCCTGCGGCAAGTGCATGGGCCGCTGTGTCTTCCGCTGTGTGCGAGCGTGCAGCCGTCATTTTCCTTTACGTCAACAGATTCAGAATTGTACAGAATATTTCACCGCACAGCATAGATATGGCATGTGTACGCATTTTAAGTTGTGCATGCAACTCATTTCTGCTTCACTTACGCCGGTGCAAACCGGAAGCGACCTTGTACCTCACAGAATCTCGACTGATTGGTGTACTAGTGATGCAGGAATGAACTCCGGTATTGTTCAGTGCATAGTGCACATAATCAATTTATCAGGACGCGTGAACTCCGACGAGAACTGTCAGCGCCTGCAACAAGAGTTTACTTGCGCTGTACTGCGCACAGCAGTAATTCATGCTTGTCGGCTGTCTGTTTCGTGCATTCTATTGCGAGTCGGTGGAATTTCACTGCTGTCATCAACCCCTTCGTATGTACATTGCTGGTTTGGGATTCCACAACAAAACAGCAACTACCAGCCTTCCGTAATTGCTGGTTTGGGATTCAACAACACAACAGTAATTACCAGCCTTCCGTAGGGGCGCAATCGCAAACAAGAGGCGTTTCTCGCGCAGACTAAGCCTACGTTCACACTTGGGAAGCGGCAAGCGGGCGTACAGGCCAAAGCGGCCGGAAAGGCCAAAGCGGCCGGAAAATTTTTTCCGCGCCTGTCCAAGTTGTTCACATTTGTTTTGCTACCGCCGCGGCCGCCGCTGCCGTTTTCGTCCAGATCCATCTAGTCTGCGTACGTTTGTCCGCGTGGTGGCGCTCATTATCGCATTATTTCTAGCGGTATGTTCATTCTTTGACTAACGTACTGTCATCAAAAGTGATAATTTTACGCAACTTCGCGTGTCATCTGCGGCCTTCGGTAAATTCCTCAATGGAGCGTTATTCTCCGCACACGGGCGCGGTAGCGCTGAGTCACAGGTTGGTGCCTAGGCGTGATAATATTTCTTTAATAGCTTTTATTTACCCGTTGTAATAACATTTCATCATTTCGTATTGTCGGCGCCTCCAGGTCACCAAAGGGGCAACTTTTAGCTGTCACCACAGCTAAAACCCGCGCTGGCCCTTATGTTGGGGCTCGCCAAAGCCTGCGCGTCGTATACGTGAGACCTACGCTCCCAATCTATCGTGGCGACGAGAAAAGCACCCCGCGACTTCTGCAACATACCGTACACGTGCGAGGATAATTATGGAGCGCCAACGAGGAATCTGCCTAACTATTGTCTGCCATGGAAGTGGAAGAAGAAATGGCTTTTATACTTCTACCTACTTGTTTTCTAGAAATGGACAATTAATAAACGGAAGACGCGGACACCTCGGAAACGGTGGTGGTGGGTTCACCTGGCTTTGCAAAAGCGCGAGAAGTTGGGTCACGCCAAGGCTTCGTTGCCGCACCTCCGGTCGCGCGACGTTGAATACTATCGCGAGTATTGCTGACAGTACGTTTTAGTGCCACTCTTGTCGTAGAGCAAGGGCTGGTTCTTCATCGCGTCGATCAGCATTACAGCCTACACTTTCGGTGCCATGTTCAATTTTACGACCGGTTGTTTACATGCTAGTGTAGCTTCCAGTGAAGCAGAACGACTTTCCGCCACGTTTCCGCTTCGCCATGGCGAAAAAATCGACCCGAGACCGATTTGGCTCGCAGCCTGTTTTTCTGTTTTTCTGCCTGTTTTGCCACCTAGGCGGGCGGATTTTTGCACGATTTTGCCGCTTCCTACAGCTTCGAGACCAAGTGTCAACGTAGCCTAAGATCCTGCGCGAGCGTGGCCTAACCGGCACCTGAAGGGAAGCGGCGGTAATGTATACCGGAGACGTCGACCACCTGAGGTCTTTAACGTGCACCTAAATCTAAGTAAACGGGCCTCGAGCGTTTTCGCCATCATCTAAAATGCGGCTGTCGCATTTGTTGCTTCATTTGTTGCGCATTTGCTGCTTCAGAATGCGGCCGCCACATTCTCGCCCAAAACTTCACAGAGTGTCAAAGCCGTGACAAACACCGTGACAGTTTTTTCCATAGACATGATTCGCTGTAAATTACTAACCCAAACGGAAGCGCCCAGGAATGAAATTGTGATAGTAGCACCGGTTTCCTGAATTATGTCAGCGCGAAGCGATGAAAACAAAGGGTGGGTAAATGGGGGGGGGGGGTTTCAACCCCCCCAACCCCCCCCCCCCCTGGCTACGCCCCTGTCGGTGACAGACAACTTCTCCAACGTAGGGGCAGACGACGCGGAACACAACGCAGAGAACGCCACCTCGGCACGAGCACAGTCAATAACGGCATGATGGTGAGAGAGAAAATCCCATCCGAGGCTGACATCATGCGAACAGGCCGGTAACACAAGAAACTCAATGGGATACACAACATCTGGAATGACGACGCGGGCTGTGCAGGCGGCTGATGGCTGAATATGGTCTGCGCTGGTGGTACGGAGGGACAATCCCTTTGATGTCGTCGTAACCTTCCTAAGCAAGCGGTAAAGCTTCATGTCTATCACTGAAACTGCAGCACTAATGTCCACAAGCGCAAGGGTATGAAAGCCATCCACAAAAACGTCGATGAGGTAGGCCGGAGAAATGCGAGGACTTGAATTGATCGACGACGACGCAGTTCGTGCCTCGGGAACTGCGGCATCTAGTTTTCCGCGTCAGAAGGGCAGGGACGACGGCGCATAGGTGACAGAGAGCGGGGTCGAGGGGATGCAGATCGGTGGGTAGGAGACGGCAGGCGCTCGGGCGAAGAATATTGTTGTAGCCGCGCTATGCCATCAAAGCGTCGAGAACCGTACGCAGACGGTCGCATGGCGTCCATTTGAACGGGAGGGCGACGGCGGCAGGAGCGTGCCACATGTCCTGCATAGCCGCAAGAATAGCATATAGGGCGATTGTCCGCAGTGCGCCATGGATTTGAAAACGTGGGGACTGCTCGGCTGAACGGAACAGGTGGTGGTCGAACGGCTGCTGGCGCGGAAGAATAGGTTGGCTGACGATGCGACCCGGCAGCGACGACTTGCGCGTACGTCAAGGGTGCAGACTCCGGAGGTGGCGGACGAGCGAAAGGCAAAGCGTCAGTGACCTCTTCCTGGATAACTTGGCGTATGACTGGGGCCAGATGTTGTGCCTGTGCTGGCTCGGGCGTGCTTGATAAAATAGAGAGTTGTCTGGCGACCTCTTCACGCACGAACTGCTTGATCTGAATCAGCAGTGCATTCTGGTCACCCAGAGTCAAGGACGCGATCGAGTCGTTCTGTTCCAGAGGGCGTCGAGTTTGGGCGCGTTGCTTGCGCAATTCGTCGAAACTCTGACACAAGCTGACAACATCGGCGACGGTTTGTGGGTCTTTGGCCAATAACATTTGAAATGCGTCTTCGGCTATTCCTTTCAGGATTTGTTTGATCTTATCCGACTCGTGCATTAATGGGTTGATACGCTTACACAAGTCGACGACGTCTTCAATATAACTGGTGAAGTTCTCACCGGGTTGTTCAGCACGTTCACGAAGTCGCTGTTCTGCGCGGAGCTTGCGTACTGCGGGGCGGCCGAAGATTTCCGAAAAAGTGGTCTTGAACGAGGCCCAGTTATGAATCTCCGCTTCGTGATTGCGGAACCAGAGACTGGCGACGCCGGTCAAGTAAAATATGACATTGGTTAGCCTAGTCGCATCGTCCCATTTGTTGACTGAGCTCACCCTTTGATAAGTTGCCAACCAGTCCTCGACGTCTTGGTCGTCAGTCCCGCTGACTATCGGCAAGTGACGCTGAGGCAGCACGCCGGGACAGACGGTGGGTTGAGTCTGAGAGGGCCCTTGGGTGGTGGTTTCTTCAGCCATCGCTGGCGCTGGAGGCAGGGTACGGCTTCGTAGTTCCAGGTTGGGAGACAAGGAGACTACCCAGCACCTTTCCACCAAACTGTAAGGCGGTTTATTTACAAGCAGGGGCTACGTAACAACAGCCTTGGCCCAAGAGCGTCGGTCGCTGTCTCGCGCTCTCCGGGTTGCCGGATCTCGTCGTCCTCTCTCGATAGTTCTTGACCCTCTTCCCCACTACAATATATTGAACCTTTTTGTCTAAGCGTAATTAGTAACTACGCGATACGAGGATTCAACTTATATAAAGCCGAGGTCAGCCTTCTTGCTTGCGCTGATGACATTGCAGTTTTCTGTGTTGATCATGAAAGTGTAATGCATACTATCAATGCTGTAAAAAGTTTTTGTCAGGCAAGTGGTAGTGCTGTAAACTGGGACAAGTGCCTTGGGTTTTGACATGGGGAATGGGACGTTGCTCCCAGGATGTTTATGAACATTAAATGCAAGAAACACCGACAAAATACTTATGTATGCCCCTGCAGTACTACTGTGACAGCGAGCCTTATTGTAAAAAACATACAGAAGTGTTGCGTGAAAAAGCACAGAAATGGAAAGGCTGGGATAAGCTCATTTTCGCACGGGCCACCACTTGCAACATATTTCTCGTAAGCAAGCTATGGTATGTAATGCAGATCTTACATTGCAGCAGGTTAAATGTACAAAAAATGCACAGAGTGTTCGCGGTCTTTATTTGGAGCTCTGTATGGAAAAAACGAGCCGTACAAATCTATTTAAAAGAGTGCGTGATGGTGGGCTTGGTTTAGTACATCTGTATGTACGACAACTCGTCAGTCGAATCGTTTTTCTCCGAGATGTAGATGACACGTTTCTCAGAACTATTAATAAACTAAGGCTGGGTAAAGTGCTACCAGAATTTGTTGTGTCTTCGGTGTGTGAGCAAGGACCAGTACGGGGATATCTAAAAGAAGTAGTTACATCTTTCCGTTTCTTATCGGTACGCTTTTCTTTGCAATACTTTACCGAGGTGTCGCGTAAGGAACTGTACAAAGACCTCGTTGATGTGTTATTTCCAGTGCCATTGTACCGTGAATTATACTGTGTAGGCCCAGGAAAAGATGTCTTGAAACGCGTTAATAGAATGCTTGTTGCGCCAGGGGTTAACACCTTTTTTTTTAAGCTGCACACAGGAACCTTACCCGTTAAAACATGGTTAGAAGATAGGGGTTTATTTGTTCCGTGGGGTACTAACTGTTTATTATGCAAAAAACCAGAGACCATTGAACACTCCAGACTATTAGCGGCCTCGGGCTTGGAAAGAGGGTCTACGACTTCGTCCGATCATTCCTTAGCCAGAGAACTGCCAAGCTCAAGATCGAAGGATACCTCTCACAAGATGACGAAACCAAGAAAATATTAGAAGTACCCATAATAGTAGAGGAGGTTAAGGAGGCGATTTATCGTTTAAATAATGGCAAGTCACCGGGGCCGGATGGCTTAGGCGCTGCATTGTAAAAAGCGCTGTATCCCCCTCGGTCACGCGGCACGCCTCGGGGCTCAGTCATCTCGCCAACATTATTCAACATCGCAATGATCGGGCTTTCCGAGGAGCTCGCCAAGATTCAAGGAATCAACCATACCATCTACGCAGATGACATCACCATCTGGTGCGCTGGTGGGAGTGACGGCCAAGTTGAGGACGCCATGCAGAGCGCCATCGATGCGACCGAGCGCTTCCTCCGCCCCACTGGGCTCAGATGTTCTCCATCCAAGTCTGAGCTACTTCTCTACAAGAAAAGACCCGGAGGTGGTGGCCATCGTGATTGGAAGCCAGCGTCCGAAAGCGAAATACGGCTTTTCACTGGTGACGTGTCCCCGGTGCCTAGAGTGGACTCGCTCCGAATATTGGGGATGTATATCGAGTCTAACGGTGCCAATGGTGCCGCACTCAGCAGGATCATCGCCAAAACGGAGAGTGCTCTCGGCCTCATCCGGAGGATCGCCAACAGGCACCGGGGAATCAAGGAGGACAATCTCATCCGCATTATACATGCTTTTGTGCTCTGTCACCTTTCATACTCGGCAGCCATGCATAATTGGCATGTTGCAGAGAGGAACAAGTTAAATTCCCTCATGAGAAAGGTCTTCAAGCTTGCCCTCGGTTTACCTGTAAGCACTCACACCGAAAACCTGTTAAAGCTCGGAGTGCACAACA
The DNA here is from genome assembly GCF_013339745.2 of Dermacentor silvarum. Classification (NCBI taxonomy): domain Eukaryota; kingdom Metazoa; phylum Arthropoda; class Arachnida; order Ixodida; family Ixodidae; genus Dermacentor; species Dermacentor silvarum. The sequence continues at coordinate 210,046,411 of NC_051157.2, read as the reverse complement.
CGCTCGAAGAAATATTGAGGCGCAAGAGCGTTCACAGCTGCTCAGGCTATCTGGCACCCCGGCGGGCCGCAAGATACTCGACGAGATGGACCTCTACCCTGTCGACCAGTGCCCCGACGCCGTGCCGATTCCCAGCGACATCAGATCTCAACTGCACATCATGCCCATTCCCCGCAATATGCACCCCGCACACAACGTCGGCAGACGTCGGGCCAGGGGTAGAGCTCTACTGTCCGTAACAACCACATTGAGGCAAGCTTCGTGGATGCCGCGGCATATGTCCAACAAAAGGCGTTCGCCGTCTCCATCGTCGACTCTAATTCCAGGATCACTTGCTGCGCTACAGTACGCATTTCGAAGCCATTAGTAGCCGAACAGGTTGCAATCGCGCTGGCTGTACTCGATGGTCGCAGAGAGGCAATATATAGCGATTCTAAGGCGGCCATTAAGGCCTACCAAACCGGGATGGTCTCCCCTCAGGCCCTTCGCATTCTCCAAAGCTCTAAAGTATCTCTCCGCATTCTCTCATATGGTTTCCCGCTCACTTGGGTTCGACTGAGGGCTCTCCCTTTAACCCTAACGCACGGAGGAAGATTATTTACGAGTCGAAATTCCCGTCAGCGCGGGCGCTCGCGTGCGACCAGATAACGTCACATTAATATGCGCCGACGGGGGCGCATACAGTGGCGGCGCCTTGCGGCACGTCATGCAAACAGCAGCGAAAAAAAAAAAGAGCAGCAGCCCGGTGGTGCTGCTCGAGCCATAGCCTCCTACATAAAAAATATATGAGGCTATGTTCGGGCGCGTTCTCGCCTATTTAAGTCTATCTTACTCCCTGAAGGTAAAGGCAGATGTAGAACACCCATGTCATTCCACTATACGCGACATATCGGCTGCCAGGCTGTATCAAAACCAGCCGTCTGTGAGGACTCCTTTGTCCCTGCGTCTAGAAGCGTTGGCTAAAGAAGCAGGCATACTACTTCAAGAGAATGTCTTAACGGCTCCCAGTCGACTTCCACCGCCTTGGGAGTGGCAGACTATTGAGTGCGATGTCTCTTTCATAGAGATCTCCAAGCACGCACCTGAGACTCGTATACGTTCACACTTCCTCGAGCTTCAGGCGAAGTACTCATGTGCATAATTTTATACAGACGCTTCCAAACCTCCTGCTGGTGTTGCTTACGCAGCCCTGGGACCCTCTTTTTCAACATCTGGTGCATTAAATCCGCATACAAGTATTTTTACAGCGGAAGCATACGCAATCCTCTCGGCAGTTAAACACATAAAGCTAATGAATGTTACCAAATCAATTATGTTCACATACTCATTGAGCGTCGTTAGAGCTATAATGAGTCTACGGAAACACAAGAATTCAGTTTTTAACGAACTCTACAGCTGATTATGCTCAGCTTACATGGGCAACCAAGTGGTCATAGTGTGCTGGGTACCTGGCCATAGAGGCATAAAAGGCAATGTAGCTGCAGACGAAAGTGCCACGTCAGTAGTCTTTAAATATATAGATACAAACATAGCTATCCCTCCCACAGACCTAAAGCCTTTCTTGCGCCATCAGTTACGCAGATCTTGGCAAAGGCAGTGGGACAGCGAGGTGTCAAAGACGCTACATATGATCAAACCAAGAATATAGGGAAATGGATGTCTGAGAAAACGGCAAGACACAAGGAAGTGCTTCTTTGCAGGTTAAGAATAGGTCATGCCTATGGCACACACTCTTACCTCCCGTCCGGAAGTGATCCTCCGAAATGTGATAGGTGGGGCGACCTTCTTACAGTCCTCCATGTACTTGTCCAGTGCCCTGAGATAGAAGCCCAGCGTAAAACGTACTTTTATCCCGCATATCGTGAGCACATCCCCCTTCACCCCGCATTCTTTCTTAACCATGAGGCGCTTTTTGGTTTTAATACAGTCTTAAAGTTTTTAGCAGACGTGAACACTTTACAAATCATCTGGCCAGGATATCTGTAGCGCAGCCTCGTCTTACAGGCTGCAGCTGCAGTGGAAAAAGTGTTTACAGCACGTGCCTCTCAGCCCTTGACTTCAAGGAACCTATTGAGGCACTAGTGCTATTGTAAACGTTTTAGTATATCATTAATTCGTGTCGGAATTTTTACAGTCATTACTCAGTCATGGTCATTATTTTAATACCAATATATTTTACGCAATTTACAGCGACAAGTTTTTAGGCCTTCTTACAGCCACTTTACATCAACCATTTATAGCTCATAGTCCACTTTATTTATAGTACATTGAAAAACTATCACCATTTGTCATGGCGCTCTTTGGCCATATCTGGCCCGAGCGCCAATAAAAACAACATATTATTATTATTATTATTATTATTATTATTATTATTATTATTATTATTATTATTATTATTATTATTATTATTATTATCGGGCGCGTTCTCTTCGGCGGCGCCCACGTCTCCCCGCTCAAAGCAGACGACACGGGCGTTCGCTTCAGCGTGCACGCCTTAACGTTGTTTTTGTGGGCTTTTAAGTGAAACAGCAACTGTTCTTGTCGGTGTCTGTTCGAGGGCCGTAATACTTACAGCGCTGATACATGCAGTGTACCCTTGTTCGGAATTTGCTAGCCTAAGATGGGACGCAGGTGCGACGCGTGAGTGCCCTCAGTAGAACTTGTGGAGGCGCGCGGCCGAACGGGAGCAAAGTGCGCGGCCGCGAACGGGAGTAACACACGTGAGCGGCTGCCCTGGCAACCAAGACGGCAATTTCTTTCTCGGCCGCCAGGTGCCGCCAGCATGATAGTGGCTCCGCGGGCTTGTGACATTTTCTGGTCGCCGCAACTGGCGGAGTTTCCACCCCTAAAGGTTTCTTGCTCCCTGCTCTAACAAGAGCGCGCAGGAGGCCGCGCGAGGACTCACTGACCGTGCCGCCTCCGCAGTCCCCCTACCCCGCGGGGAACCATTGATGACGTATAATGAAATCACCAAGCATTATTATCTGTCAAGACGGGTATTCCCCCTCCCGCACCCTGCCTTATGCAGGGCGCGGGCGGTCACCCTTCGACTTTTAGAAGTTCGTGCGTACCCTAACCTTGCGGTTCTTCACGCTATATACCCTGAAAGGTATCCCAGTGCGGACTGTTCTGCCTGTGGACTAACGGCAACATTGAACCATGTGTTGTGGGAGTGTGAAGCCATCGGCTCCGCCTTCAGCGAGGATACGTGGGCTGCGCTTTTGGGCAGCCCCGAACACAACGACCAAACCCTGGCCGTCCAGAGTGCCCGCGATCGGGCCGTCAAGCTCGGCTTGGCGGTCCCTACGTGGGACTAGCCGGGTGGCGCGGGGTTTCCCCTGCGTCTTCTCTGGACCTCAATAAAGTTATTTCACTCACTCACCATTGAACACGTGTTTTTAGATTGCTGGAGCGGGGTGTACTTCTGGGAGATCTTACAGAGAACTCTGAAGAAAGAGTTGCAGCATTAAATCCGCATGGGATCCGTTATCTCACGGTTGAAAACGACGATGGCGTGCCTTTTGATCTTGTCATGCTCCTGGGCCTGCACAGCATATGGCGAACGCGGACGGCTGCACACAATGCAGATATTGATATGCGACCCGTTCGCGAACATTTTTGCGAATCTGTGTCCCGTTTTGTCGAAGTGCAGAAGGTGCAGACGTTTGTACCGCAGTGGGTTCCTAGATTGGAAGTTTTATTGCACATGCCGAAATACTGATGACATGTAGTCAGTGAACAGCTGACGGTTCACCGATATAAGATCCTGTTAGTACGTTCTTCTGCGCTCGTAAGATCTGTGACATGCGAGGCAATACAGAAACAAAAAAGCTTGCGTGGCTCAGTGGTAGAGTATCCGCCTCCCACACAGCGGGCCTGGGTTCAATCCCAGCGGAGAGCGGGTACTTTTTTTCGCATGCGATAGCGGCTACGGGGCGGCGGCGGCGGCATCATCGCGACCTGAAACGGCTATTGGAATGAGCCCATAACAGCTTACGCTGTAAAACATCAATTGCGATAGCAAATTTGTAGAGAGCTATACGGAGGAAGGATAGTAGTTTTATCAGCTGTATAAACTTGGACATGCAGCAGCACCAGCAACGCACAGAACCGTTGTCGACGCCATCGCCGTTTTGCCCGCGTTCGCTCCGAACGCGCGCGGCGTTGGTGAATGTTGCCGGTGCCTCTGGGGGCGGCTCGGATGTTTTCGACGAGATCAGAACGTGACACTCGTTGAGCAGCGTCGGAAGTTTTTACCACCTTCTCGCCGCCCAACGTTTTTATATAAATACGCATTTGGTGCCGCAGCTAAACGTCGCCTCCCCTCCCTCCCTCCCATCCCCCCACGGCCTTTCGCGCGACGGAAGAAGTCGCGTTTGCGTTATATATATGTCGGAGCTAACACGAGAAAGATCCAGCCCTGACAGCGTTGAGTTTTCGAACTGATATTTTTATTCTCGCTCTGCACCTGCCGCGCGTTCGAATGCCAACTTCGTCTTCCTTGACGGGCGCCGCATGCTGAGGCGCTACAGGGCTCCCCCCCGTAGAGCGTGAGCCATAGGAGTCGCCCAGTGAACGTGCTTGGATGTGGGAGTCCAGACTTGAGATGGAAGCTCCGCGGACGCGAGAGCGGCAATGTATGCAGGTTTTAGGCGATCGGCAGCCACGACGATGTCCAGCGTGAACGTTTTAGGTGTACGATGGAGGACGCGAAATGGGCCATCATAGGCCGGTGTGAGTGGTGGCCGTATTTGGTCACGCCGAACGAAAACGTGACTGCAGTCATGCAGATCCTGGCTGACGAAGACAGATTGGGGGTGTCGGTCGGCAGGAATTACAGGAGCAAGGTCGTGAAACGTGGTGCGCAGCTCTCGAATGTACGTAGCGGCATCATGAGTGGAAGGGGGCGACGACGGCTCAAAGAATTCACCTGGAAGACGCAGAGACACGCCATAGACTAGTTCAGCTGACGAGCAGCCGAGATCAGTCTTCAATGCTGATCGGATGCCCAGAAGTACGAAGGGGAGGTGATCAAGCCAACGTTCTCTTGGCTGGTGAGCAGTGAGGGCAGCTTTCAGTTGTCGATGAAGCCGTTCGACCATATGCCATTGGCTGAAGGATGGTAGGCAGTCGTGTGGATGTGTCGAATGCCCAAGATATTGGCAAGTGCGGTGAAAAGGGCCGATTGAAATTGACGACCGCGATCAGTGGTGACGACAGAAGGGCATCCAAAGCGTGATACCCAGCCGTTTGTGAAAGCCTTGGCCACTGTCGGTGCTGTAATGTCGGAAACGGGAAACGCTTCCGGCCATCTGGTGAAGCGATCCACACATGTCAGTAGGTAACAGGCCCCTTGTGATGGTGGAAGAGGGCCGACGATGTCGAGATGGACGTGGGAAAACCTTGCGTCGGGAGGCCGAAAGGGGGATGGTGCAGTGACCGTGTGACGGTGAATTTTAACACGCTGGCACTGAAGGCAGGTTCGCGCCCAGCGTCGGACGTCAGCATTGATACTTGGCCAAAGGAAACGAGATGTGACTAGCTTCTGGGTCGCACGAATACCCGGATGGCTCATGCTGTGCAATTGATCAAAAATTGCACGACGAAACGCTTTAGGCACGAAGGGCCGAGGAACACCAGTAGACGTTTCGCACGTTATTAATGAGGTAGAAAATGGAAGTAGGCACTCCGTGAAAGATAGAGACGTGGATGAAGAGCGAAGACTATGCAGCTCAGGATCGTTGCTCTGGGCAGCTGCTAGCTCTTCCATGTCTAGTGGTGGCTGGGTCGACAAGGCATCGATGCGTGAGAGTGCATCAGCGGCGGCATTTTCCGGCCCGTGTACGTGTCTGAGATCCACGGTGAATTCGGAGATAAAGCATAGTTGACGGATCTCCCTTGCAGTGTAATTGCTGTGATTGCGATGGAAGGCAAAACGTCAGGGGCTTGTGGTCTGTAACGACGTAAAAGTCCCGGCCCTCCAGTAAATGGCGGAAATGCTTGATGGCGAGGTACACAGCAAGGAGTTCTCGGGCAAATGTACTGTATTTTACTTCCGGTGGTTTGGGTTTTTGCGAGAAGAATCCAAAGGGCTGCCAACCTGATGCGTGCTGCTCGAGAACAGCGCCAACTGCTACACTCGATGCATCGGTGATGAGACGAATTGGGGCATCAGGAACGGGATGTATGAGCATGGTGGCGTCTGCCAGAGCCTTTTTGGCAGTGGCGAAGGCAGATGCGGCGTCGTCGGTCCATTCCAGTGGCGCAGCCGGGTCTTTTTTTATAGCTAATAGGTCGGTTAAGGGCTTTAGGAAAGTGGCACACTTAGGAAGAAAGCGGCGGTGGAAGTTTATTAAGCCCAGGAATTCTCGGAGTCGTTTCATTGATGTCGGGGGTGGAAAGTCTTGGATAGCCTTCACTTTGCTGGCGAGCGGTTGTATACCCTGTGGAGTGACAAGGTGGCCTAAGACCTCGATTGTAGCGACGCCGAAGACGCACTTATTGGGATTTATGACGAGGCCGTAATCATCCAGACGGTGAAACAGGGTGCGCAGGTGGTCTTCATGCTCAGGGCCCGATGAGCTTGCTACCAGGAGGTCATCAAGGTAGGCAAATACGAAATCGAGGCCTCGCGTGACCTCGTTGATAGTGCGCTGAAAAGTCTGTGCTGCGTTGCGCAGTCCAAAAGGCATCCTTACATATTCGAACAAGCCAAATGGGGTGATGATGGCCGTCTTCGGAATGTCAGCGGGTTCTACAGGAACCTGATGGTAAGCCTTCACTAAGTCAATCTTAGAGAAGATCGTGCACCCAGCCAAATTTGATGTGAAATCCTGTATGTGAGGAAGTGGGTAGCGGTCTGGTAAGGTGTGGGCATTGAGAGCGCGGTAATCCCCACATGGTCGCCAGTCGCCAGGATCTTTCTTCGGGACCATGTGGAGTGGCGATGCCCAGTTGCTGGAGGAAGGCCGCACAATGCCAAGTTCAAGCATGTGCTCAAACTCACGGCGGGCGACGGTGAGGCGTTCTCCAGAAAGTCGACGAGGCCGTGTAAAAACGGGAGGTCCAGTGGTCACAATGTGGTGAGTGATGGAATGCTTCACCGGTGACTCTCTGGTGTGCGGCTTCGTGAGGTTGGGGAAGTCAGCGAGAATTTTTGCATACGGCGAAGCAGGTGTGAGAGCTCGAAGGCTCGTTGACGAGGAAGTGCAGGGTATACCGTTGATGGATAGGCGCGTGTTGAGATCGATGAGGCGATGAGCATGCATGTCCACAGCAAGGTTGAAAAAACTGAGGAAGTCAGCTCCAAGAACAGCTTGCGAGACGTCAGCGAGGATGAAAATCCAGCGGAACGTACGGCGTAGTCCAAAGTCAAGTGTAAGAGAGCGTTGGCCGTATGTGGGAATGGCGGAGTTGTTGATCGCTTGGAGTGGGCAGGTCTGTTCGTTGCGACGGCGATCTGCACAGGAGGCCGGTATGACGCTAACCTGGGCTCCTGTGTCGACGAGGAAGCAAGCGCCAGTGATCTTATCGGAAACATAGAAAAGGCGGCATGACGTTCTACCAGGACCACTCGCCGCCGTCAGTGGCCGGTCGTCGCATTTCCCGACCAGGAGCACGGGCGAGTGCACTTGCGTGCAGAGGCCCCAAATCGGCGGTGGTACCAGCACATGGTCGAGGACGAGTCGTCCCGTGGCGCGTCGGTTGTCTGAAGTCCCGGAGAGCGTGGAGACGTCGAGAAGCGACTGTGGAACTGGAACCGGGATGCCGATCGGCGATGCGCAGGTACGCAGTCATCGAGACGTCTGACAATGGCGTCCAAACGGTTGTCGATGCTCGCGAGCGCGGGGTCTGCAGCGGTGGCCGGTGGCGACGTGGTCATGGCGTTGAGGCTATGTGCCCGCGAGTAGTCTGCCACTCGATCAGCTATTTCAGCGAGCGTGTCTACTGGGACATCTCCTGCAGCGACGAGGACCGGGACCATGCTCTGCGGTAAGCGCTGAAGGAACAACTCACGCAAAAGTTTCTCCTCTTGAGGGGCGGAGGTCCCGCCAATGAGCTGGCGCATGTGTCGCAGGAGCTGGGATGGGCGACGGTCACCGAGCTCTGTGGCCGTGATGAGCTGTTGGAGTCTGCTGTGTTCAGACTCGGACTTGCGGGAAATGATAGCTTCCTTTAACGTGTCGTAGGGATGGCTCGGGTGCGGCGAAGCTAAAATATCTGTGAAGTCTTCGGCTACGTCCGGAGGTAAGGAGGACACCAGATGCCAGTACCTGGTCTGTTGGCTGGTGATTTGCCGTAGACGGAAGTACGCCTCGACCTGCAGTAACCATGTGCAGGGGTTGTTTGGCCAAAATGGTGGCAGGTTGACGTGTTGGATCGCAGCCACCGCAGCACTGTTAGGTCTGGCGTCTTCTTGGGCGTCAGGACCGGTAGGCTGGGTGGAAGAGCCGGCGGGATCCATGCGGGATGGTTGGGGTTGCGTGTTCATTATCGGGTCACCATTAACTGTCGGAGCTAACACGAGAAAGATCCAGCCCTGACAGCGTTGAGTTTTCGAACTGATATTTTTATTCTCGCTCTGCACCTGCCGCGCGTTCGAATGCCAACTTCGTCTTCCTTGACGGGCGCCGCATGCTGAGGCGCTACACATATATATATATATATATATATATATATATATATATATATATATATATATATATATATATATATATATGTATGTATAACTGCACTGAAGGCCGAAGTTGCGTCAAGACAGTTGTAGATAAGAACACTAAAGCCATTTCCGACATATCAGCGCGACTTAATGATTCAGAAGATCGGGCTCGTCGGTCTAACCTTATGTTTTTTGGCGTAGCTGACAGTGAGCGGGAAACATGGCAAGAATCGGAAAGCAAGATTGCGGAACTTTGCAATTCTAAACTTAATATTAAGTTGGGTCCCTTAGATGTCGAGCCTGTCCACAGAATTGGCAAGTACAACACTACTAGAAATAGACCTGTAATTGTCATGTTAGCACATTTCAAAGTGAAACAAAATATTCTTTCAAATGCTAAACAACTAAGAGGGTCCATCCATAGCATATCAGAAGACTACTCATCTAACACTCGGCATGCACGTCAACAACTAATCGAGTTCGGCAAGTCCTAGCATAAACCTTTTAAACTTCGGTATGATAAACTAATCACGGAAAACAGAGCTTACAAGTACGATAACGCTACCAAACAGAGTCGTATCAACTTCATAGCTACCATCGCGCACTACTGAAAAGCCAAACAGCATCCCTGTATCATTTATTTATACTAACATAAGAAGCTTGCTGCCCAAGCGCGAAACACTTCGTAGCCTCATTGATTCTTCAGATTGTAAGCTTCTAGTACTAACAGAAACATGGCTGAATTCAACCGTCGATAACACATAACTTATTCCTCCAAGATTTTGATAATTTCAGGCGGGATCGTATAGGCAAACGCGGAGTAGGTGTCCTGATAGCTGCCCATCGCAGCCTATGTTGCTGGGCTGTTGATATCACTTCACCTCTAGAAATTTTATTCATTTTGTGCAGTTCTTCATACCAACCAATTCTTATCGGTGTATGCTATCGACCCCCCGACGCAGATGCTTCCTTCAATATTCACTTCCACGAGGCACTACAATCTGTTACGACGTCATTCAGTCATGCGCAACTACTCCTCTTAGGTGACTTTAACCTTCCCGGTATAACATGGTCTGAACCAGCCATAACTCTGTCGAAAAATAACCCCGAAAGTAATTTCCTTAACACATGCCTCACCTTTGGTCTGACGCAGCTAGTATCTACCCCAACGCGAAAAAACGAACAGTGCTCTAATATACTTGACCTTATCTTAACATCCCATTCAGACAGTGTTTCTTCCATAACACATTTACCAGAATTAAGCGATCATTCAGTTCTGCATGCAGAATTATCTTGTCAACTACCTCAGAGTAAAAAAAAGAAAGAAAAAAATTAAACTTTACGATAAAGGTGATTACGTCCGTATTAACAATGAACTAACCGAGTTTTACAGCTGGTATATTAGAGATTTTCCGAAGCGCACAGTTGACACCAGCTGGACGCTTTTTAAAAGATATAATGCTCGAACTGGCTGATACTTACATACCAACTATCACCTTAACCGAGCGACCTTCGTCCCCATGGTTCAACAACTCATTAAAACGACTAAACAATAAAAAGAAAAGACTATTTCGCACAGCCAAACATTCTAACTCCGCTCCTGCTTGGGAAAAATATCACGCCAGTGAAAAGGCGTTTAACTCTTTGGCCGCAACAGCGAAACGATCCTTTTTCTCATCAACGCTCCCTAGCATGCTTCAAAATAATCCCAAACAATTCTGGAAATACATTAACCCAAATAACTATAAACCATTATCAATGTATGATGACGACAATAACCGTGTTTCTGACCATAAAGCATGTGAAACACTAAACTCTGTCTTCTCTTCCGTTTTCACTTCTGAGCCTAACACTGCATGACCTCTCAGACTGTCCTTGCCTCAACCACCCAACCATGTCAGACATAACATTTGACGCCTACGGCATCACCAAGCTAATAGAATCCCTCAAATTAACATCGTCGGCCGGCATCGATTGAATCAATTACAAAATGCTTAAGAACACTGCGCACATCTCTAATGTATACTGTGTCATATCTTTCAGCAATCATTATCATCTGGACGGTTGCCGTAGGACTGAAAATAGGTAAGATAATTCCATCACAGTTTCGTGAGACGGCGGGCTCTCCATACACGCAGCTGAAAAACTCGTACCTACACTAATTTCTCCCGTCCCACAGTCGACAGTGGCACCACACAGTTTCAAAAAATCAAGGCCCAGGATTACGTCATGCGTAGAATTAGGTAGAACAGCGAACTCTGCGTTAAATATCTCACCACCCAAAATAACGTCGACATTGCCGACGCCGACGGGATGCAATAAGTCCCCACTCACTCCGCGAAACGTATCGCCACGGTCCCAGCGAAGCATCACTTTTCGTCCTAGGAGGCTTTTAAACGCAAGGCTCATCACTGAAACGGTTGCTCCCGTGTCCACTAAGGCCATTGTCGAAACTCCGTCAATCAGTACAGACACCTTATTTTTAAACATACAAACGGGTGGAGGTATCTCAGGCGACATCGAAGATTGTCCAGCGACCTCACCTCCAACGGCCGCGCTGACTAGTTTTCCGGAGGTGGCGACGGGTAGCGACGCCGCGGAGACGGCGACCGGCTTACGCGAGGAGCGGGTGGTGGTGTCAAGCTGCGGTCGGATGCTGGAGAACGGTTCCGCAGCACCTCCGGGCACTGGTGAGGGATGCGTCCTGGATATGTCTGCGATGGGGAGTACGTTTCAAGTGGAGCGCGGTACCGCCTAGACATCGTCGATCGCTCAAACCTCGGTGGTTGGCGGCGATTGCAGTACCTGGCAATGTGACCTCAGTCGCCGCAGCTATAGCACACAGGCAAACGACGATCGATTAACTGCGCCTCGACGCGCTCAGCCGTGGGGGGTCGTGTAGCAGAGTGAAGTGGCTGTGCCTGCTGCACAGGAGCGACGGTCGGCCAGTGTGCAAACCTGCCGGGGCGAGGGTGTTCTTCATGTCGTTGATCTGGGGTAAATGCGCCCTGACGTGGCCCTGGAGCTCCTCTGTGGTGGACGTCCGTGACACAGACCGACGACGGCTGCCACGAAGCGCACGGTGCTGCAGGCGACATGTGTTGCGGGGAGATAGGCAACAGGTTGTTGCGTGACGTTGCACGCAAGCACCTCGTGTCGCAGCAGTTCTTCAAGCACGATTTGCCGTATAGTAGAGGAAATATCGGCGGACGGGCTCTCATCGACGTTGGCAACGGTTGTCCCATTTGCCAGTCGTCCAAATTTTGGCGCAATGCGACGTGTCTTCAACGTCTCAAATGTACGACAGTGACGTACGACATCCGAGACGGAATCAACGTGTTCCCTCCCTATCAGGAAATTATAGACATCTTCTGCAATTCCTTTGAGGAGATGTCCAACTCGGTCTTCCTCAGACATCTGGGAATTCACTATTTTGCACAGCTTGAGGATCTCTTTTATGTATGTCGTGCAAGTTTCTCCGGGAGCTTGAGCTCATTGAGCTAGTGTTCGCTCCCCGCGCTTTTGTTTGGCGTAGGAGTCGCCAAAACACTTCTTAATTTCTTCAACTAAGTGCTCCCACGTTGTTAGCGAGTCTTCGTGGTTTTCGTACCACATCAGCGCTGTCTCACTCAGAAACAGTACGACGTATTCAAGCTGAGTGACAGAGTCCCAACGGTTGTATCGGCTCAGCCACTCGTCGACATCTTCGCCCGCTTTCCCCGCGAACGAGCGTGGTTCCATGTAGTGCTGTAAAGGTCCAACCGGCGTCGACCTTGGAGCAGGGACAACTAGAGCTGGCGTTTGTCCACTTCCGTCCTGAGCCATGGCGACAGTCGCTGGCAAGAGACCGGCAAGACGGCGGCTCCGGCGAAGTTCTAGGTGTTGCGACTCCGTGGTACGATGTGTCGTACCCAGCACGCTCCACCACTTTGTTACGCCCGCGAAAGGCGTTTATTGAACAGCCAGCCAGGCAGAGTTAGTAGCGACGGCCTTGATCAGCTGAGTGCCTGTCGATGATTCAGCTAGCCAGCCGCACGTCGTCTTTCTCTTCACCCGTCTTGGATGCCCCACATTCTGTTAAGGCGTAAACCTCGAACGCACGTAAAAGTGTCACAATATATATTGTAATGTAAGCGATCTGACTAGTAGCGCCACCTACCAGCCTCAGCACACAGCCAGCCCCGAAGCCAAGCCGGCCAAGCCTAGTGTGAGAAGTGTGCGCGAGAGTGGAGTGTGCGCATTGACTTTCGTCGCGTCTAGTCGCGTTCTTGGAGGCGCCATGCCTTCTAATAAAGTACGTTATTAATGGTTCTCGAGCCTTAATTACGTTTCGGCCAGCAGCCGGCCCTCGCCACCCCACACAACTGGCGCAGTCGACCCCGAACCATGCCTGAAACATTGCCTCTCGCCCGCGTCGTGAAGTGAGTCGCCAGCCAACGCTCCTTCCTTTGTTCAGCTCCGGCCGCCCGACGCAGCCTCTCGCCCGCTTCGTCCTAGCCATTTCGCGCCTTCGCCCTTTGTGTTTCGCCGACCGTCGTGCTGACGCCTGCCCGCCCGATGAAGTAGCTTGCCTGCAGTGCCCAAACGGTTCGCCCTACTCGCCTTATCGTTTCTCGTGACTCTTGTGCTGCTTTGTCAACCGCCATGCCGCTCGTGAATTGGAGTGACGCGACGCCGGCGGATCTCGCAGGCTTTACAATGGATTACCTCCGTGAAGAGTTGGCTCGCCGAAACCTCGACGCTACCGGGTCGAAGGAAGAAATAATAAGTCGCCTTATCGCCGACATCGCCCAAAACCGCCCAACGACGCCTCCTTTGCCTTCCCCAGACTCCGCCGCGTCCACACAGGCTATCCAAGTGCCAAATTACCAACGCCAAGCCCACAGGCATCTCCACGTAGCACAGTGTACACGAACCCCCAGTCTGTGTCAGACAAAACCGGCCGGCCACAGCGCATTTCAGCCCTACCACCAGACCAACGAGAGGCTAGATACCTCACTATCTCAGCTAAGCATGGTGCTCCTGCCTACCGTCCTGGCCAGAACTTGGCCGAAGCTATGTGTTTTCAGCGCCGTCAAAAGGGACATCTCGCATCCAAGTGCCCGTCTAGATCTACTGCTCCAACATCTACAACACATCTTTCGCCAGCACTCCACAGCAGCCCTTCCGAGACCCTTGATGGATCTCTGGTTCAGTGTGCTCTTGTCGACGCCACAATTGCTGGGATTGGCCAAGTAGATGCATTTCAAGACAGTGCATCTAAAGTGACACTTGTTTCACGTCGCCTGGTCAGCTCCTTGCCCCTCCTGCCCTAGACTAGACCTCCTCTAGTCGTCGTTGGAGGAACATCAGTAACTCCAGCTGGTGCCATCTGTTTGAAGATTTCTGTTGGACCTATCACCGGTTTGGTCGAAGCAGCCGCCCTCGATAATAATGCTGTGCCACTTACACTGGGTGAAGACTGGTTTTCCTCAAGCCAAGCACAGTTGGTGTTTCAGCCGCCCCTACCAACTGAAATCCGCCATTCTCCAACAGCCACAAGTGTGCCATGCCATGAACGACTGCTGCCACGGATGGCGAATGCTTTTATGATCCAAGGGTCATCTTTCGGTCACTGTGTACCTGGACTCCACAGCTCAGCAGGCCTACAGCGGTCGCCGCTACCAGGACCAGACGAGCCCCCGTGGTTGGCACTATCTTGCCACAATGATGTTTCAAGCACCTACAGCCTCTCTTCTACGTCCAACCGATCTGCTTCCTCGACAATTGAGGTTCACATTGACCCATCCCTGCCTGCTGTGCAGCTAGGTAGCCACTTGCCAGTGCCTCAACAACAGGAACTTATGAGCATGTTGTCAGAACACGCTCAAGTATTCGCTCATGGAGAGGATGACTTGGGCTTATACGAAGGCGTCGAACATGCAATTGACCTTCTTCCTGACGCCGTGCCATACAGTCGATCTCCCTACCGGTACTCAGCTGCAGACCATCGTTTTCTTGAGGCCCAGACAAGCACACTCCTTCGCCAAGGCATCATTCTTCCAGCCTTAGGACCTTGGGCATTCCCCGCAGTAGTTGTTAGCAGAGGCAGTAAGAAGTGCCTTTGTGCCAACTATGTGCCCCTAAATAAGATGACTGTTCGTATGCGTGAAGAAGATCAAGCAAAAACTGCTTTCATGACCCACCAAAGCTCAGCAGACCTACAGCGATCGCCACTCCCAGGACGTCCACCGGAGTGCTTGGACTATTCTCGCTTTGAAGACATTAAGCAGTGCCTTTTCCTAGACCAAAGGGACTTGGTCAGACAAAGAGAGGCCGGATGTAAGCGGTCTGACTAGTAGCTCCACCTACCAGCCTCAGCACACAGCCAGCCCCGAAGCCAAGCCGACCAAGCCCAGTGTGAGAAGTGTGCGCGAGAGTGGAGTGCGCGCGTTGACTTTCGTCGCGTCTAGTCGCGTTCTTGGAGGCGCCATGCCTTCTAATAAACTACGTTATTAATGGTTCTCGAGCCTTAATTACGTTTCGGACAGCAACCGGCCCTCGCCACCCCTCACAGTAAAGGGTTTATTAGAGATCGGAGCCGCGCAGCGTCGACAGTCAAACGAGCCACAACTTTCAAGCACGAGTGCCGTTGCGAGACAAAACGCTGGACCCACTAGCGTCTGGGCAGACTGGAGTTGGACCCACTAGCGTCTGGGCAGACTAGAGCTGGACCCACTAGCGTCTCTCTTCGCTACAATTACCCCAGGAGTGATAAGGGAGCCGTCCGGCGACCTAACAGCTCGTCAGGATGACAGGATCGTAGTATGGCTTGAGCCGGTCGACGTGGACAATGTCTCGTCCACGACGGCGCTGGTCCGAAGACGGTTGAACTGGTTCGATAACAAAATTCACGGGAGATGCGCGTTCGACGACGCGGTAAGGGCCTTCATACTTCGGGAGTAGTTTCGATGAGAGGCCAGGGGCGGTGAACGGGACAGAGAGCCACACAAGCGCGCCAGGAAGCAAGGTGACCGCGGAAGTGGAGTCGCCACGAGTGCTCTTCTGGCGCTCTTGGTCGTTGGAAGTAAAGGCACGTGCGAGGTCACGGCATTCTTCAGCATGCCGTGCTGTGGCAGAAATAGGTGAGCCCTCGGAAGCATCCGGCCGGTAAGGTAAAATTGTGTCGATGGTATGCGACGGGTGCCGACCGTATAGTAAGAAAAAGGGCGAAAAGCTAGTGGTGCTCTGAGTAGCGGTGTTGTGCGCGTAGGGGACGAAGGGCAGAATGGCGTCCCAGTTCGTGTGGTCGGAGGCGACGTACATTGAAAGCATGTCGCCGAGCGTGCGGTTGAAGCGTTCTGTGAGGCCATTGGTTTGGGGGTGGTACGCCGTAGTTGTGCGATGAATAACGTGGCACACTTTAAGAATGGCTTCAACCACTTCCGACAGGAAGACACGTCCGCGATCACTGAGCAATTCCTGGGGTGGACCATGCCGCAGGATGAATCGGCGAAGCAGGAATGAGGCAACATCGCGCGCTGTAGCTGCTGGGAGAGCGGCGGTTTCGGCGTATCGTGTGAGGTGATCTACTGCCACAATAGCCCAGCGGTTACCAGCCGGCGTCAAGGGAAGTGGCCCATACAAGTCAATTCCAACGCGGGTAGGGCAGGGTAGAGACTGCAGACCAGCCGGCGAGAGCTGGGGTGGATATTTTTTGCGCTGGCAGTCGGGGCAGGAGCGAACGAACTGTTGAACGTACTTGTACATGCCCCGCCAGTAGTAGCGCTGTCGAAGGCGCTGGTAGGTTTTGAAAACTCCTGAGTGTGCGCACTGTGGATCGGAGTGAAAGGATGCACAGATTTCGGAGCGCAGACTGCGAGGAACTACTAACAACCCCTGGCGGCCGTCTGCGGCATAACTGCGTCGGTGAAGCAGGTTGTCGCGAACCGCGAAATGGCGAGCCTGACGACGCAACGTACGAGTGGTTGACTGTGGTGATGGGTCAGCAAGCAAGTCTATAATCGAGGCAATCCAGGGGTCCTGGCATTGCTCGGAAGCGATAGCCTCAAGGTCGATTGTAGAAACAGCTAGCTGGGATAGTGAGCAGCAGGTATTCTCGTCAGGCAAGGGAGAGCGTGATATAATATAGGGCGTCCGCATCAGAATGTTGGCGTCCGTTGCGGTACAGCACGCGGATATTGTAGTCCTGCAGGCGAAGTGCCCAGCGGGCAAGACGACCTGAAGGATCCTTCAACGATGACAGCCAACATAGTGCATGGTGGTTGGTGACGACATCAAATGGGCGGCCATACAAATAAGGACGGAACTTAGTAAGAGCCCAGATGATCGCCAGACATTCTTTTTCCGTGACAGTGTAATTGGTCTCGGCTTTCGTAAGGGTACGACTGGCATAGGCCACGACTAATTGAGGAAAGCCAGGTTTGCGCAGCGCAAGGACAGCGCCGAGGCCAACATCGCTGGCATCTGTGTGTACCTCTGTAGGGGCCGTCAGATCGTAGTGGCGCAAAATTGGGGGAGTCGTCAGCAGACGACGGAGATTTGCGAACGCTTCCTCGCAATCTGACAACCACGAATGAAGGGGTCCGTTGCATCCAAGGAGCTTCGTCAGAGGTGATATGATGGCGGCGAAATTTTGAATGAAGCGTCGGAAGTACGAACATAAACCTACGAAACTTCGCAGTTCTTTGATGGACGTAGGTTTAGGGAATTCGGCGACGGCACAAAGCTTGGCTGGATCGGGGAGAATTCCATCCTTGGAAACGACGTAACCCAGTATCGTCAGCTGCCGTGTGGCAAATCGGCACTTGTTTAAATTCAGTTGTAGGCCGGCGTTGCTCAAACACGTCAAAACACGGCGGAGGCGTTGAAGGTGCGTGAAGTTCGGAGCAAAAACAACGACGTCATCAAGGTAGCACAAGCACGTGTGCCATTTCAAGCTGCGCAGAACGGTATCCATCATACGCTCAAAAGTTGCTGGCGCATTGCAAAGTCCAAACGGCATGACGTTAAATTCGTATAAGCTGTCGGGCGTGACAAAGGCTGTTTTCGGTCGATCTTCATCTGCCATAGGTACTTGCCAATACCCTGAGCGCAGATCGAAAGATGAAAAAAATTCTGCTCCTTGTAGGCTGTCAATAGCGTCGACGATTCGCGGAAGCGCGTAAACGTCCTTACGGGTGATCTTGTTGAGGCGCCGATAGTCCACACAGAACCGGACAGAACCGTCTTTCTTCGTAACAAGGACGACGAGAGATGCCCATGGACTGTGGGAAGGTCGGATCACTTCGCGGCGGAGCATATCGGCCACTTGTTGATTAATCACGCGACGTTCTGTAGCCGACACACGATATGGGCGTTGCCGCAATAGCGATTGGGAGCCAGTATCGATGTGGTGCGTAACAGTTGACGTCCGGCCCAGGGAAGGTTGCCCGACGTCGAAAGAAGCACGAAATTCTTGTAGGAGGCACAGAAGTTGTGATCGCTGGCCCGGTGTAAGGTCATCGGCAAGAGAAGGATCGAATACATCTATAGGCAATGGGCCAGGCGTAGAAATCAAGCCGAGCGAACTGTAACGGGCACAGTATGGGTCTTCGGGAACGTCCGTAATTTGTACGTCTGCGATAGCTTCGACAGTGCCCAGACATTCTCCTTGGAGTAGCAACACAGGGTACGAGAACGGGTTACAAATAAATATAGCCCTAGAGCCCTGTGTGATGGTCACCGTCGCAAAAGGTAGCAGTAGACCTTTTCCGGTGGAAAAGCGGCCAGACGGAGACGGTAGTGCGACGGCGTCGGAGAGGCTGCTGCAGTACATAGAGACAACCACTGACGAGTTGGGAGGAATGGTGGTGTCCTGTTTGACGAGGAGTTTGTCCGGTAGAGAAGCAGTGTCGGCGAGCGTCAAATCTGAGTGCGGCGACATTTCTAGTTCGGCCCGTGCGCAATGAATGACGGCATTGTGGCGGGAGAGAAAATCCCAGCCGAGGATAACGTCATGGGAGCACGACGAAATTACAATAAATTCGATCGCGTATACAATGTCCTCAATGAGAACTCGAGCTGTGCAGGCCGCTAACGGCTGAATACGCTGTGCGCCGGCTGTGCGGAGCGACAGTCCAGTAAGGGGCATCGTGACTTTCCGAATCAAGCGACAAAGTTTGGCGTCCATAACTGATACGGCGGCTCCGGTGTCCACGAGTGCAGATGTTTGAACACCATCAACAAACACGTCTATCACATTCGTCGGGCTACCCTGAGGACTTTCGCGTTTCGCCGGCGTCGCAGCCCTTGCCTTGTGGACTGCCACGATTAGTTTTCCTCTTCCCGAGCTGCGGGACGAGGCCGCATCGGTGATAGCGAGCGTCGGCGTGGAGAAGGTGAGCGGCGGGTATTGGACGTTGGGCGGAACGTAGGTGGCGATGCCGAAGGGTCGTCGTAATATGGGCGGGGAGAACCCAGCATACGATTTGGCACGTATGTTGCAGCGCTAGGCGCTGCAACAGTAGCGTGCGACGTAACCTGCGTAGCCGCACGCAAAACAGATAGGCCGGTTTTCAGCTGTACGCCACCTATTCGCTGTGTTGGGCCCCGTCCATGTAGGAGGACGCGTTGCGCGGGTCGGCTGGTGATATGGTGGCATGGCGGGCTGTGGTCGGGGCACAGTGAAGACGTCGGCGTAAGTGAGAGCCCCACCTTGAGGGAAGGAGTGGGGCCTGGCGACGACTTCCGCGTAGCTTAGTGGTGCAGCCGGAGAGATCTGTTGGGGCCTGGCGACGGCTTCAGCGTAGCTGAGTGGTGCAGCCGGAGAGATCTGTTGGGGCCTGGCGACGACTTCAGCGTAGCGGAGAGGTGCGGCCACAGGAACATGGTGGTGGCGCTCAGGCATAATCTCATTGAGTTCGTGCGCAATGGTGCGGTGGAGCGGGGGCTCAAAACTTGACGTCGGCTCTGGTACGGGTGGTGGTTGTGCAAAGGACATCAAGGAGAGCTGGCGCGCAATTTCCTCGCGCACGATCGCCTTCATTTTTGTCATCAACGCTGACTGCTCAGAAATGGCCGACAAGCCAGCGAGGTGTTCGTCGCGGGATGGAGGGCGACGGGTCAACGACCGCTGCCTGCATAGCTCCTCGTAACTTTGGCACAGTGTAATGACCTCTGCCACAGTCCGAGGATTTTTGGCAAGCAGCATGTTGAAAGCATCGTCTTCTATGCCTTTCATAACGTTCCTGATCTTATCAGACTCCGACCTGGTCGCGTTCACTTTCTTGCATAAGTCAAGGATGTCTTCGATATAACTTGTGAATGATTTACCGACTTGCTGAGCTCGTTCCCGCAAACGCTGTTCGGCGCGCAGTATACGAATAGCAGGGCGACCAAAAACATCCACAAAAGATGTCTTGAAGGCTGACCACGTCCGAAAATCGGTTTCATGGTTGTTGTACCATAAGCTGGCCACACCGGTGAGGTAGAAAAGCACGTTGCTAAGCTTAGCTGTCTCGTCCCATTTATTGTGGGCGCTTACCCGCTCGTAGGTCTTTAGCCAATCCTCAACGTCGGTGTCATCTGCGCCTGTGAAGATAGCAGGGTCCCTGTGGCGAGGCACACCAGAGCAAGGTGCCGGTGCAGGGGGAGGCACTTGTTGGGAGGCTTCTTCAGGCATGGTCGAAGGTACAGTGCGGGATCGAAGTTCCAGGTTGCAGGTTTGGAGAGCGCAGCACAATCCACCAATTGTAAATGGTTTATTAGAGATCGGAGCAGCGCAGCGTCGACGGTCAAACGAGCCACAGCTTTCAAGCACGAGCACCGTTGCGAGCCAAAACGCTGGACCCACTAGCATCTGGGCAGACTAGAGCTGGACCCACCAGCGTCTCTCTTCGCTACAATATATATATATATATATATATATATATATATATATATATTCTCATCTGTACATACTCATCATCACCGTTTTGGGGCCTGGTAGTGGGACTCTCGCTCGAGAGAATAGAAGGAGAGTCTGACTGCACTCGACCATGTCTCAAGACCAGCAGGCCACTACCGCGACATCCACCTTGCCTGCTCCGGCGGGAACCCCTGCTTGTACGGTCACCACCCCTCAGAAGGATCCACCGGTGTTTGCTGGACTTCCCGGTGAAGACGTTGAAGACTGGTTCGAGCTATACGAGCGCGTGAGTGACTTTAACCACTGGAACGAATCTGAAAAACTTAGGCACGTCGCCTTCTACCACACCGGCGTCGCAAGAACTTGGTTTTATAACCATGAGCTCGATTTTGTCAACTGGACCACATTTAAACACCACCTACGCCAGATGTTCGCGAACTCTTCTGTCCGCTCCGATATTGCCAAGAAGAAGCTTGCTGAGCGTGTCCAGCGCTCGGGCGAGTCGTACACTTCGTACATAGAGGACGTGCTCACCCTCTGCCGCCGCGTCAACACCTCGATGCCAGAGAGTGACCGTGTACGCCACCTGCTCAAGGGTATTGGGACGCTGGCATTCAATGCTCTTGTAGTGCTGAACCCTACTACCATCGCTGACATTATCAGTTCGTGTCAGCGCCTCGATGAGCTTAATATGCTTCGCTAACACCCTGACACTTCTGATTTCCAGGCGTCCAACGACAGCGAACTACGTGCCCTAATTCGCTCCATCATCCGTGAGGAACTGCACGCCCACGCATCGTCTACACCTCCTGAGGTCCATATGACCCCTCCGGGGGGCGGCCTCCGCCATATAGTGAGGGAAGAGATAGCTGCCGTGACTTGTCCACAAGTCCCGAGCCCACAACCCATCACTACACCAACTTATGCTCAGGTTGCCTCCCTGGTGCCACCCTTGCAGCAGCCACCACAGCAGGCGCCTGCAATGCACGGGTCCCTGAATCCCATCACTACGCTACCACCACCTCTTGAATCTTACAACACGTGGAGCCCACCTCGACCTGTTTGCTACTACTGCGGCATCCGTGGCCACATTTCAAGGTTTTACCGACGCCGTCAGCAAGATGAAAGGCGTGGCTATGACGGTTTTGACAGGGATGAGTTTTCTGAGCCTGTACCACAACGTCGGCGTTCGTACTACAATTATTATCCTCGACGTTCCCCATCTCCACAGGAATTCAACGCTGCCGGTTCATTGCGCTTTCCGCGTCGTCGCTCTCCATCACCGATGTGGCGCTCCTCTTGCCCTCTTCGACCGGCTACTTCGTCCTCCGATCACCGCCCGGAAAACTAAATAGTGCAGCTTCAGGAGGGAAAGCTGCATCCTTTGGACAACTTGAAACGCCTCCGGAGCGCCCGTCAAATGTACTTGTGGTGTTTCTTGAAGGTGTACGGACTGAAGCCTTGGTTGACACGGGTGCATCACTTTCGGTCATTAGTACTGACTTGTGCTCTCGATTGCGAAAAATGAAGACACCATATAATGGCCCTCCCCTTCGTTGTGCTAATGCAGTTCTTGTTCAGCCCTCCGGTGTTTTCACTGCACGTGTTTTCATTGATGGCATCCTTCACCACATTCAGTTTGTGGTGCTATCTTCGTGTACCTACGCGATGATCTTGGGATGGGACTTCCTGTCCTCCGCTTCCGCTTTCATCTCTTGTCGTCAGCGCACTATACATATGACGGACACTGAACCTTCGTCCTCTGTCGATGCTCACACACTACGTTTCGTCACGTCTACCGACTGTTTAATTCCCGCGGGCAATGAGCATATCTTAACGCTGACTTCCGACACTGTTGTTAATGGTGATGTGTCCCTGCACCCAGCAGTCACTCCATCTCTGGTGGGCTTAACATTACTCCTAGCCTGGTGCGTTTTCAGGACGGTAGAACGTTCGTCGCTGCTCATAACCCTACTTTTTACCACTCTCCCAGTGGTACCCTGGGAGAGTGGTACTCTCCCAGGGTACCACTGTGACTTGCTTTACAGACACCGAACCTCTTTGGCGAGTACCTCTTCACACCGAATCACCACCTTTTTCTACCACAACTGATGATCATGCTGCAGCCGCTGCTCTAAAGAACGCGATAAATCCCGATTTTACTGCTTCCCAGAAAGAAGACCTTTTGGCCCTACTGCAAAAACACAGCGCCTTATTTGACGTTAACTCCAAACTTCTGGGGCGCACTTCTGTCGCAGTGCATCGCATTGAAACCGAAGGCAGTTCTATTGTACGCCGCCGCCCGTATCGCGTGTCTTCCGCAGAACGGAAAATCATTGCGGACAATGTTGACGACATGCTTAAAAGAGACATCATTCGACCCATATCGTCCAGTTCTTGGTCGTCTCCTGTTGTGTTGGTCCGCAAGAAAGACGGCTCTGTACGATTTTGCGTCGATTATCGAGCACTTAATAAGATCACGCGCAAAGACGTATATCCGATGCCAAGAATCGACGATGTCATTGACTCCCTCCAGGGCGCTGAATATTTATCAAGTCTCGACATTCGATTCCGGTACTGGCAAATACCCATGCACGAAGCGGACAAGGACAAGACAGCCTTTGCAACATCAGATGGACTTTACGAGTTCAACGTGATGCCCTTCGGTTTATGTAATGCTCCTGCAACATCTGAACGCATGATCGACACAGTTTTACGCGGCCTTAAGTGGAAGACCTGTCTGTGTTATTTAGACGACATCGTTATTTTTCTACAACTTTTCGTCAGCACCTTGAGCGTTTGGACGAAGTTTTCACATGCATTTCCAACGCTGGACTCCAACTCAACACAAAAAATGCCATTTTGCCCGAAAGAACATCAAAGTTTTGGGGCACCTTATCAGTAAAGATGGCGTTCGACCAGATCCCGACAAGGTTGCTGCCGTGCTTCGCTTCCCTCGCCCCGAAAATCAAAAACAATTAGGAAGCTTCTTGGGTCTGGCATCCTACTTCCGCCGCTTCATCAGTCAATTTGCTGCCATGGCGTCGCCGCTGCACAAGTTGCTGACGTCGGGCACTGCTCTCACTTGGACAGACGACTGCCAGCTTTCTTTCCAAGCCCTCAAGCAAGCCTTGACATCCGACCCCGTCCTGTGTCACTTCGATGAGAATGCACCTACTTGTTTGCACACCGACGCTAGTGGCCATGGGATCGCTGCTGTCCTTCTACAGCGTGATACCACTGCACGAGAGCGAGTTGTTGCTTATGCCAGTCGCACATTAACGGCTGCTGAACAGAACTACTCGATCACAGAACAGGAATGCCTCGCAGTAGTTTGGGCCATACAAAAATTTCGACCATATCTTTATGGACGCCACTTCACAGTCAGCCGACCACCATGCATTATGCTGGTTGTCGTCAATGAAAAATTTGTCTAGACGCCTTGGTCGCTGGGTGGTTCGATTACAAGAGTACAATTTTGACGTTGTCTACAAGTCTCGGAAAAAGCATCAAGATGCCGACGCTTTGTCTCGCTGCCTCCTGCCACTATTATCTTCGAGCACGTCTCTCCATTGCTCACCACTTGATAATGAGACTAAGTCTCCACTTACGTCATTACCTCTAGCGGTTACTGACACGCCATCTTCTAATTGCGGAACTCAGTTCGCCTCGTGTCAACGTTCTGATCCCTACTGCAGCAGCATCATCCAAGGACTGTGCGGTACTATTTCTGCACCAAATGCCCGATTACGTCGACAACTGCGACTATTTAACCTCGACAACGATGTGCTGCACCGCTACATTTACACCATCGACGGCCACCGCTGGGTACCTGTTCCACGTTCGATGCGCACACAAATCCTTGAAGCCTTTCACGACTACCCATCTGCTGGCCACTTGGGTTTCCACAAAACATACCACCGCGTTAGGAGCCGTTTCTTTTGGCCGGGCATGTCTACCTTTGTGGCCAAGTACGTCGCTTCTTGCGTCCAGTGTCAACGGCGGAAACGACCGACTTCACCTCCTGCTGGCCTTTTACAGCCCATCCCATGACCCGAGACACCTTTTGCCATCGTTGGAATTGACCTGGTCGGACCTCTGCCCATAACGCCAGCAGGTCATCGATGGATCGTGACCGCTGTCGACCACCTCACACGGTACGCAGAGACCACACCTGTACGCTCTAGTTCGGCCTCAGACGTTGCCGGCTTCTTTCTGGATGTCATTGCGCTACGTCATGGTGCACCTCGTGTACTGTTGAGTGATCGCGGCAAGACTTTCATGTCACAAATGATTGAAGAAGTACTCAGAGCTTGTGGCACAATTCATAAGACGACATCCGCATACCACCCTCAAACAAATAACAGAGCGATTTCATCGCACGCTAACAGATATGATATCAATGTATATCGGGCCAAGCCACGACAACTGGGACAAACTTTTACCCTTTGTGACGTTTGCTCACAACACTGCTATCCAACGAACTACAGGGTACTCACCTTTCTACCTAGTTTACGGCCGTTCGCCGACATTCACCATCGACGCCGCTTTCTTAACTGCTCCAACTAACACCTCGGCCAGTATACCAGAACAGTTCGTCTCGCGACTTAACGAATGTCGTGACCGTGCTCGCTTCAACACAGAAGTTAGTCAACTAGACCGCAAGCAACGTTACGACATCTCTCGTCGAGACGTCTCCTTTCGTCCTGGAGATGAAGTGCTCCTTTGGACGCCCATTCGTACACCCGGCTTGTGTGAGAAGTTTGAATCGCGCTTTCTTGGCCCCTAGATTATTAATGAACAAACATCCCCAGTGAACTATCGTGTTACTCCCATCGAGGTTTCTTCCGACCATCGTTATCGTGGTTCGGAGATCGTTCACGTTTAGCGTCTCAAACGGTTCGTTCGGCGCCTCCCTCCTGGCTAAGTCGCGGCCTGGTTGGCCGCTTGCGCGCGCGGGGAATTTAGTGTGAGCATTATTCATACGTTTCATATTCTCATCTGTACATACTCATCATCACCATTTTGGGGCCTGGTAGTGGAGCTCTCGCTCGAGAGAATAAAAGGAGAGTCTGACTGCCTAAACCTTGTCTCGCAATATATATATATATATATATATATATATATATATATATATATAAAGAGAGACAGGCACACAGAGGGATAGTCACAGCGTCTGCGGTTTGCCCTCCCACTCGAGAAATAGTTGTTACGCCACTGACCACAAGTTGTGTCCAGAACGCTTGGACGGGGCAACGTGGCCACGTTTTCTATCCCGATCGGAGCCCCGCCCCAAACATTTACAGCCCAATCATCACCGAGTGGCTATGAGAGTGGTCCGCGCCAGCACACCAATCCTGTACGGCGATTGTCGTGTCAGTGGTTCGCCAGCTATTAAAGCACTAAACCTATTGTACGCCCCCACGGTTTAAGCCGTCTGCCCCTCTCGCCCCCCCCCAAAAAAAACAAGAAAAACGCAACAAGGGAGAGGGTTGCGAACAAAAAGCAATCTTACACCGCGCAAAGCAACAGAGCCCAACACAACGGGCGCAATTCAAAACTAATATGCAGTAAGCCCCTGCGAACTACGGTGGCAGGTTGATTGACATGCAGTGTCTCCCCTTCCGATTCTAGTAACTGTATGATCTTTGGAAAAAGTGGTAGCTTAGTAATTGCGGGCCATTCGTCAATGAAAGCTGCCAACGCGGTACTTTAGGCTTGCGTACATTTACCGAGTGAACTCCCGCTCAGAAAAGGTTTTCCACGACGGTCAGTTGGCCACGATCTCAGAAGGGGGTTCCCACGATGGTCACAATAGGCACGGCTCGCGCAGTACATGATGACTGCGGCGTTTACGCGTTCTGTGCCGTCACCCCGATCGTCACCCACCGCCTAACAAACAATTATCCCATTGTGCTTCGCTCGTCAAGCAAGGGCCATCGGCAACATACCATCAGCCGTTCCTTTACCCCCTCTTTACAGCCGTTCCGTTCGGCGAGACCAGGATGAAGGAAAACGCCGGTCCCTAGCATTCCAAGCAACAATTAAATAACTCGCGCTTTTCAGCAGCAGGCTTACACTGAGCTTCCTGACTTTGGATGAGAGGTGACATCTATATTACTCTAAACAATCCAGATGAAAGTTAATTTAATTTCCCAGTTCGTTGATAATGTGTGCGAGTAGGCGACCGATGTCAACATAAAATGTTCGAAATATTCAGTGCAGCTCCGAACACATCTGTTCAGAAAACAATAGCTAGCTGTATATTTAAAAGCAGATTAATCCACGAAAGATCAAAACAGGTGGCATATTTGACATTTTCTTTTTTTTAATATTACACATTACGCACACGTGACTGAATAGTGCTAAACTGCTACTTGTTTTTAAAGAAAGCTATTAATAAAGGCGAAAAAATCGTCAAAGGCCGTCGCGCGACAAGAACAATTTTACGAAATGTGTTTTTTTTTTTAATTCGCGACTTTGCTTGGTGTCACGCCCGTACAATATAGCAAATATCATTATTTCCAGTGCAACTAGAAGAAAAGAGGAAACGGCTCAGCGCATTTTCTGGACTTGTGAATAAAGTGGCATCATTAAAAAAAATTCGAAATCGCCAGATTTTTCAAACTTGCTCAACAATTATGGTGTTTTACGCGCCAAAACTACGATCTGATTATGAGGCACGCCGTAGTGGGGGACTCCGGAATAATTTGGACGACCTGGTGTTCTTTAACGTGCACCTAAATCTAAGTACACGGGTGTTTTCGCATTTCGCCCCTATCGAAATTCAAACTTGCTCATCATTAGGCCTCCGTTCCTACTTCTCTGTACAATCCACCTTGCGATTCACAGAATAGATAGGTCATTAGGTGGGTAACAAACCAGTGCATTTTTAAGGCGAAAGATGACAGCTCATAGGACGAAAAATCCGATGTCAGGCATTATGACACCAAAATTCATAGGGACTCGAACTTTCGACCTTTGGTGGGAGTCGAACCCATGACCTTTGGTGTTAATTAGGGCAGATTAGGCCATCGATTTCTTTATAAGAAAGCGTGAAGTCGAGGCGAAGAATAAGTGTCAGCATGTCCTGTGGTGTTAAAGGCAATGTTAATTAAGGCACAGTTAATTGAAATATTGCCACGATACAGTGAAGGGGCGGCTACTGTCGATCGAACGAAGACGACGGCGACGAAGTGGCCAGAGGCGCGCGACAGCCTTGCATCCGTCGCCGCTGCTTCTGGCTGTACTAACCTTGTATATAGTTATAATTTCTAAATAAACGTTATTACCGTAACATCTTCTTGGTGGAGGTGCTGGGTAAACCTGCCAACGTGCCGGCTCCATCAACCAAACACGGAACTTCGAAGCGGTTGCCGTCTTGGTTGCTCCGCGATGACCAACGAAGTGCCGACGGTGCAGCAGCCACCGACTCCTGTGATTCTTTTGCATCCACGAGACCCGGGAACCTTTTCTGGCACGGATGGCTTGAATGTCGAAGAGTGGATCGACATGTACGAACGCGTCAGCGACCACAACAGGTGGGGCCCCATGGTGATATTAGCCAACGTGATATTCTATCTGAAAGGAACGGCTTACGTGTGGTACCGGACGCATGAAGATCTTACAAGTTGGGACGCTTGCAAAGCGAAGCTGCGTGAGTTGTTTGGCAGACCATTTGGCCGTCAGCAGGCCGTTCAAAACAAGCTGGGATCCCGTGTCCGGACAACCACTGAATCGTACATTTCGTACATACAGGACGTACTGGGCCTTTGTCAAAAAGCTGACGCAAAAGTTACCGAAAAAGATTTCGCACATTTTGAAAAGAATAGCCGACGACGCGTTTAATCTACTTGTATTTAAGGACCGTACGACGGTCGACACCATAGTTTAAGGAATTCCAACGCTTTGAACAAGCGAAGAGTCGCCGCATCACCCACCAGTTCAGTCGGCTACCTAACACCGCCGCCAGATCACAATGCGAAGACCCACCGTTACCTGCACAGGCTACAGCGTCGGAAGATGTAACGCGCATTGTCCGCCGCGAACTCAAAGCACTAGCTCCTACGGCCGTTCTTCCAGACGTTCAGTCAGCCAACCTGCCCACCGTGTCACTCATACAAGCAGTCGTCCGCCAGGAGTTCACGAACATGGGATTATCATCGACCGTCTGTTGCATCCGTGCACCCGAACCTACCCCTGCAAATGCCACCTATAGAAGCAGGTCTACCCTTCGCGCTACAGAAACCCGGCTGACTGGAGGACGGCAGGTGACCGACTTATATGTTTCAACTGCTCTCGCGTTGGACACATTGCCCGTCACTGCCGCAGTAACTGGTCGTCGCCTTCAAACTGGAGCACTGGGTCTTGGCGTCGTCCTGGAGGCAACATTCGACGGTTTTCCCCTCGCTCTGATCCACATGCTTCCGATGCCGCCGTTCCGCACTCCAGGTTTAGCCGCTCACCGTCCCCACAAGGCCGTTTATCCCTTGCCCCGTATAGACGATGCACTCGAGTGTCTTCACGGCGCCCAATATTTCTCGTCTATTGACCTTCGCTCAGGTTATTGGCAGATTGATGTTGACCCACTGGACCGCGAAAAAACCGCATTCGTAACTGTAGATGGCCTCTATCACTTTAAAGCGATGCCTCTCGGCCTTTGCAATGCACCGGCCACATTCGAGCGCATGATGGATTCGCTTCTTCGTGGCTTGAAATGCTCAACCTGCTTGTGCTACCTTGACGATGTAATTGTTTTTTCGCCAACACTTGACAGCCATCTTCAGCGCCTCTCCGCCATACTCGAGGTATTCCGCAATGCCGGTCTCCAGCTCAACGCCTCAATGTGCCGTTTCGGACGCTGTGAAATAACCGTACTTGGCCATCTCGTCAACGCGGCGGGTGTCCAGCCCGATCCTGAAAAAGTTCACGCCATGAAGCATTTTCCATGTACCTTGTTCGGCTAAAGACGTACGCAGTTTCATAGGATTGTGCTCCTATTTCCGACGTTTTATTCGTATTTTCGCAGACATTGCGCGTCCCCTTACTGCGCTTCTCAAAAAAGACGTTGCTTTTACATGGGGCTCACCCAAAGCTACTGCCTCTTCGGCGCTTATCGATGCCCTCACGACTTCCCCTATTTTAGCGAATTTTGATCCGACTGCACCGACGGAACATCGCACAGATGTCAGCGGTCATGGAATCGGTGCCGTCCTCGCTCAGCGTCAGGACCACCACGATTGTGTCATTGCGTACGCTAGCCGCCTGCTGTCCGCACCGGTTAAGCATTACTCCATCACAGAACGAGAGCGCCTTGCTCTTGTCTGGGCTGTCGCCAAATTTCGTCCCTACCTGTTTGGTCGCATCTTTACAGTCTTAACTGATCATCACGCCCTCTGTTGGCTTTCTTCGCTCAAATACCCTACAGGCCGCCTTGGTCGTTGGGCTCTGTGCCTCCAAGCATGCTCGTTTTCAGTTGTGCACAAGCCCGGTGAGCTTCATCAAGATGCCGACTGTCTACCACGGCATCCCGTGGATTCCCCTGACGCCACCGAGTAAGACACCGGACGCCTGCGTCTTGTCTATCTCGGACCTCGTTAATATACGGGACGAACAACGCCGCGACTCGGCTTTGCGGTCTATCATCGACAGTCTCAGCTCTGCCACACCCAACCCTTCACTCCACTTGTTCTTCCTTCAGGACGGCACTTATACCGCCATAATATGCATCCTGAGGGCCCTGAACGCCTCCTCGTCGTTCCTTCCCATCTGCAGTCAGCTGTCCTTCACCAGCTTCATGATGAGCCCACTGCTGGTCACCTTGGTGTCACCCGCACTTACAAGATCGCGTCAGGCGCCGTTTCTTCTGGCCTGCTCTCTATCGCTCCGTCTAACGATATGTCGCTAGCTGCGACAAATGCCAACGCCGCAAGAGGCCAGCTATGTTACCTACCGGCCTGCTTCATCATATAGACATTCCTGCCAAACCATTCTTTCGTGTTGGGCTCGACCTTCTTGGCCCCTTTCCAACCTCGACATCAAACAACAAGAGGGTCCCCGTCGCGACCGACACTATACGCCATTACCCGTGCCCTCCCAACCAGCTGCGCGATGGATGTCGCCGACTTTCTTCATGACACCATCTTGAATCATAGTACTCCTCGACAGCTTCTGACCGATCAAGGCCGATACTTTTTGTCTCGCGTGATTGAGGACATCCTTCGTTCCTGCTCTACTCGCCACAAGCTCACAATTGCTTATCACCCGCAAACGAATGGACTCACAGAGCGCCTGAGCTGAACTCTGACCGATAGGCTTTCAATGTACGTTTCCGCCAACCACGGCAATTGGGACGCTATTTTGCCGTACGTTACTTTCGCCTACAACTCGTCTCAACATGACACCACTGGCTACTCCCCGTTTTACCTCCTGTATGGACGCGAACCTTCTCTGCGTCTTGATACTTTACTTCCTGTCAGCTCACCCACTACGTACGCTCGCGATGCCATAGCGCGCCGACACAGCTAGCCAGATCGCTCGTGAACGGCTCACAGTGTCCCAGGCTTCCCAAAAATCCCTGTATGATAGTCGCCCAGAGACGTTTGTTACTCCCCAGGTGCCCTCGTGCTGCTGAGGTTTCCGTCCCACCGCATCGGTCTCTACGAAAAGCTATTGTCCCGCTACGATGGTAATTACAGGGTGTTACGTCAAGTCACCGACGTCACGTATAAAATCGAACTAGTCGTCGCGCCTGCGCCATCTACGCCACCGCCCTCTGCTATCGTGCACGTTGCGAGACAACGTGCACGATAGCCCACAACGAGCCCTACGTAACTAGCCCCTCTGGTCCGTCATAACAAGCACCGGGTCGGCGATCTCGCCCCGGTGGGTATTGCCATGAGACAGGGAAGGGGCTGGTACTGTCGGTCGGACGAAAACGACGGCGACGAAGTGGCCGCCAGAGGTGCGCGACAGTTTTGCATCCGTCGCCGCTGCTTGTGGTTGTTGTCACCTTGTATATAGTCATAATTTCTAAACAAACGTTATTCCCGTAACAATATAGGTAATTAATATACTCGAACCCACGACCTTTCGTGGTAGTCGAACCCACTTGGAGATATGGGTGAACCGGCCATATCTCCTAGTTGGATTCCAATTGACATGGCGAACGTTGAGAGTCGAACCCACGACGTATAGTGTTAATTAAGGCGAAGTTAACTAAGGCACTGTATCGAGCGTATTGCACACGGTGGTGGCCACAAGAAGATTCGTTTATTGATAACAAGGGAACGTATCTATAGCCGCGCTTGCGCACAGGGTTGCTCTCTTGGTTCACACAGTGTTGCTCTCTTGGCTGGCCGTTGCAGGCACTCAAGCCAGTCGAACCCCCTACCTTTAGCTGGAATCGAGCCCACGACCTGTAGGGT
Organism: Dermacentor silvarum; assembly: GCF_013339745.2. NCBI lineage: Eukaryota > Metazoa > Arthropoda > Arachnida > Ixodida > Ixodidae > Dermacentor > Dermacentor silvarum. Next base: position 210,014,439 of record NC_051157.2, on the reverse strand, counting down.
TAATTAAGGCGAGGTGAATTAAGGCACAGTTAATTAAGATAGTTAAGGCACTCGCACACACTACCTTTGGTGAGAATCGAACGCACTTGTCAATATGGGCGAACCGGCGATATCTCCAAGTTCGATTCCAATTGAGATCGTGAAGGTCGAGAGTCGAACCCAGGACATTTGATGTTGATTAAGGAAGTAAATTAAGGCACGGCTTTTCAAAATACAGTTAATTAAGGTTATCGAACCTACGACCTTTGGTGGAAATTGAACCCACTTGAAGTTATGGGCGAACCAGCGATATCTCCAAGTTGGATTCCAATTGACATCGTGAAGGTAGAGAGTCAAACCCAGGACATTTGGTCTTAATTAAGGAAGTAAATTAAGGCACGGCTTTTCAAGATACCGTTAATTAAGGTTATCGAACCTACGACCTTTGGTGGAAATCGAACCCACTTGAATATATGGGCGAACCGGCGATATCTCCAAGTTGGATTCCAATTGACATCGTGAAGGTCGAGAGTCAAACCCAGGACATTTGGTCTTAATTAAGGAAGTAAATTAAGGCACGGCTTTTCAAGATACCGTTAATTAAGATTATCGAACCTGCGACCTTTGGTGGAAATCGAACCCACTTGAAGATATGGGCGTACCGGCGATATCTCCAAGTTGGATTCCAATTGACATCGTGAAGGTCGAGAGTCGAACCCAGGACATTTGGTGTGAAGGAAGTAAATTAAGGCACGGCTTTTGAAGATACAGTTAATTAAGGTTATCGAACCTACAACCTTTGTTGGAAATCGAACCCACTTGAAAATATGGGCGAACCGGCGATATCTCCAAGTTGGATTCCAATTGATATCGAGAAGGTCGAGAGTCGAACTCCCGACCTTTGGTGGGAGTCGAACCCAGGACCACGGTGCCCTAGACCTTTGGTGTTAATTAAGGCGGAGTTGATTCAGGCACTCGAACCAACGACCCAACATGGATATGGGCGAACCAGCCATATCTCCATATTGCAACCGGCCATATCGCCATGTTGCATTTCAATTGACATCGTGAAGGACGACAGTCGAACCTACTATCTTTTGTGTTAATTAAGGTCAAGTTAATGAAGACACGGCTAATTAAGATAGAGGTGAGGTACTCGAACCCACGGCATTGGTGGAGGTCGAACGCACTTGTAGATATGGGCAAACCGGTGATATCCCAAGTTGAATTACAATTGACATTGTTAAGGTACAGAATCGAACCCATGACCTTTGGTTTAATTAATGTGGAATAGATTAAAGGGGCCCTGAACCACTTTTTATCGAAGTGGAGAAAGACATTTGAAGTGAAAATAGGCTATTTCATAAATAATTTGCCCCCAAAAGTACTTCAGTGCGTTCAGTAGAAGCGGAGTTATTGCAAATCAAAAGTCAAACAAAATTAAAACAAATTATGGGGTTTTACGTGCCAAAACTACGATCTCATTATGAGGCATGCCGTAGTGGGGGACTCCGGAAATTTGGACCACCTGGGGTTCTTTAACGTGCACTAAACACTATCTCCGCTGTGCTCCCCTCCAACCACAACGCTCCGCCTCCAAAATGTCACCGTGGCGCGCAGTTCAAATTGCATTTTGGTTGTTAACCTAGACTCCACGACTTCCGATTTTGGTGCCTGCGACGCGCTAAACATAAGCCAAACGCGGTTGTCCTCAGCGAGCCGCAGTGCACTTAGCCAGTGGACTCGTGGTGGCACCTCGCGGCGGCCAAGGTGTATCCAACTACAGCGACCAATAGCAGCCGCGTATCATCATCATCAGCAGCAGCCTAGATCTATGTCCACTGCAGGACAAAGGCCTCTCCCTGCGATCTCCAATTACCCCTGTCTTACGCTAGCCGATTCCAACTTGCGCCTGCCAATTTCCTAACTTCAACACTCCACCTAATTTTCTGCCGTCCTCGACTGCGCTTTCCCTTCTCTTGGTATCCATTCTGTAACTCTAATGGTCCACCGGTTATCCATCCTACTCGTTACATGGCCTGCCCAGCTCCACTTTTTCCGCTTAATGTCAACTAGAATATCGGCTATCCCCGTTTGTTCTCTGATCCACACCGCCCTCTTCCTGTCTCTTAAAGTTAGGCCTAACATTTTTTGTTCCATCGCTCTTTGTGCGGTCCTTAACTTGTTCTCGAGCTTCTTTGTTAACCTCCAAGTTTCTGCCCCATATGTTAGCATCGGTAGAATTCAATCATTGTACACTTTTCTTTTCAACAATAGTGGCAATCTCCCAGTCAGGATTTGGCAATGCCTGCCGTATGCACTCCAGCCCAATTTTATTCTTCTATAAATTTCTTTTTCATGATTAGGGTCCCCTGTGAGTAATTGACCTAGATTTAAGACATCCGCCTATAGGAATGTGCTTTATTACGAAATAAAACACACAGTGATCGAGGACCATGGCTTCTGTTGAAACGAGAGCATTTGAGAGAAAGGTGAGTTCGCTCTCCGCTTGCGAGCTCCATGCACCGCGTACAACAGCAAAACTTGGCTGATATACTCGCAGTAGCGCATGCTACCCGTGGACTATGCTATTTCACCAAGCCCGAGGGGTTGTTCAGGGCCCCTTTAAGGCCCTCGAACCCACGACCCAATATTCAGATATTAAAAATTCATTTATTTCTCCAAGAGAAAAAGGCCCGGGACAAAAAACTGCCTCAAAGCAGCTTGACGGGGTCCGGGGCCAGTTTACAGATATGGGCGAACCGGCTATATCTCCAAGTTTCCCCTGGTCATTGACATCGTCAAGGACGAGAGTCGAACCCACTACCTTTGGTTTTAATTAAGGCTAAGTTAATTAAAGCACGAATAATTAAGATAGAGTTAATAAGGCACTCGAACCTGGACTTTTGGTGTTTATCAGGGTGAAGGTAATTAAGACACAGTAATTAAGGCAGAGTTAATGAAGGCGCTCAAACCCACGACCTTTGGTGGGAGAAAACAAGTAATAGGTAGTAATAACGCATTAGAATGAAAATGTCAAGTTATGTAATCATTACCAGGAATTTGGGACATCGCCGAGCAGTGCCTCTAGCGGCTGCCTCTGAAAACATGCGCGTTTTCTATGGGAGAGCGTCGTTTTTCCAAAATAACTAATTATAGAAGCCATCTTTCACAATATTCCTGTTGAAATAGGCTCTAGGCGCTTAGCCCGACATCTCATGCAAGAGGTACCATTACTTAATTATGGCAGAAAACCCGTTCCAAATTGCGGGCAAAGTTTGAAGTATGGGAGTCTATGGAAAAGCCCAAATTATGGAGGCTTTTTGGCCAGTAAAAAGTAACTTGTGATGAACCTATTGCATCGATTGACGTATTCCCGGGTATTTATCAATTTCAATGACTCATCGTTCAGCTGGTTGCAGCAGCAGCTCTTGAAATGGCAAAAAAAGTTGTTCCAAAATCGTAGTTTTCATAACAAGGTCGCGGAATTTATTGTGGTACATATATAAACCTAGTTTTTGCCTACAGCAGCGCGTTGAGGCGATAGCCGAGCGAGATGCGAGTTTTGTCTGTGACTCGTGTTTTTTTTTTTCATCGGCTTTATTTCGGTCAAAGCTCAGAATCACCAGGCTCGTCGTGTTGCCAACGGCCTGGCAATCATGTCCCACACAATCCTGCTAGTCCAGCCCGGGAAGCCGGAGACCCGCACATACTCGACTATGAGTCGGTGAACGAGTGCATGGAGGGCGTGTGTCACATCTACGAGGAACACCTGAAGTGGCAGAACCCCAACACACCCTCCATCACCTATAACATCAGCTGTTTGGCTTTGTGGACCAACTGGTGGATCTGAGTTGCCTCGTATACCAGAAGTCAACAAACACATACGCACCGTACAACAAAGCATGGATCAAAGAGAAGATCTACATTCTCTTGCAGCGACAAGCATCGAAGAGCCAGTCCTGAGCGGTGGGCGTTTCCTCGGCCATCTTATCCAACCGCAGCGAAGTCAGCTGCCGGTGCTGCTCCTAAAGAAAGTGGCCGTTACTGTTGCCCAGAATACTTTTCTTTTTTTTTTAGTCTCGTCAGCCCACCCCCACTTTTTATTAATTTCCAAACCTGTGTTGTGAGTGACTCCATCGACTGTTTTGCCATTTACCAGCTGTTTGTATTCTCATCTTGGAAGATTGTCGCATTTCGTCATTTATGGCGCTGCCGCCATTGCCTCGTTTTCAAACCATCATCTCGTCAAGGAAAGTGGCATTTTCCCGTGTGTCACCCAGAACGTGCACATGTTGTGCAAATTTTGAGATGTATAATAAATGTAAAAAGGTGTTGTGTGATAAAAAATCACAGCATATCCACGGGGTGAATGATGATGAGTGGGCGAAGCTCCGGAGGGAATCATCGGATCTCCCGCTTAAGGGGACGCTAGCACAAACGCGTTAGAAACGTGCAGTACTCTCTAGTAAGGGGGAGGGGCCACAGCGTCTTACGCAGCCATTTACACATGCCGGAACGTGCACCGCGTTTGCCGACGCCATCACATGACTGCTGAGAGAGTATACCCCCCCCCGTATTCATAAACGCTCCTCGACTTGAACTTGACTTGCCACCGCTTTGGGCAGCGCGTTCGAAACGCGTTGAAGGTAAGGCGGAGAGGCCACAGCGTCTTACACCAGCTTCTTACACGGGCCGTAACGCGCTAGCAAAACGCGTTAGAAACGCGCTAGAAACGCGGCCTTTCGTTAATGTTGGGTATTTATTGCCATCGTGGTGCGTGTGTCCATGTCCGTTTCGTGGCGTAGTGGGCTAACGCCGCGCGCTCGGAAGCGAGGGGTCCCTGGTTCGATTCCGCGCTACGGACACAACTTCGGAATTTTTGTAGCGTTAGCTACACTGCGTCTTACGCAGCCATTTACACATGCCGGAACGTGCACCGCGTTTACCGACGCCATCACATGACTGCTGAGAGAGTATACCCCCCCGTATTCATAAACGCTCCTCGACTTGAACTTGACTTGCCACCGCTTTGGGCAGCGCGTTCGAAACGCGTTGAAGGTAAGGCGGAGAGGCCACAGCGTCTTACACCAGCTTCTTACACGGGCCGTAACGCGCTAGAAACGCGGCCTTTCGTTAATGTTGGGTATTTATTGCCATCGTGGTGCGTGTGTCCATGTCCGTTTCGTGGCGTAGTGGGCTAACGCCGCGCGCTCGGAAGCGAGGGGTCCCTGGTTCGATTCCGCGCTACGGGCACAACTTCGGAATTTTTGTAGCGTTAGCTACACTGCGTCTTACGCAGCCATTTACACATGCCGGAACGTGCACCGCGTTTGCCGACGCCATCACATGACTGCTGAGAGAGTATACCCCCCCCCCGTATTCATAAACACTTCTCGACTTGAACTTGACTTGCCACCGCTTTGGGCAGCGCGTTCGAAACGCGTTGAAGGTAAGGCGGAGAGGCCACAGCGTCTTACACCAGCTTCTTACACGGGCCGTAACGCGCTAGCACAAACGCGTTAGAAACGCGCTAGAAACGCGGCCTTTCGTTAATGTTGGGTATTTATTGCCATCGTGGTGCGTGTGTCCATGTCCGTTTCGTGGCGTAGTGGGCTAACGCCGCGCGCTCGGAAGCGAGGGGTCCCTGGTTCGATTCCGCGCTACGGACACAACTTCGGAATTTTTGTAGCGTTAGCTACACTGCGTCTTACGCAGCCATTTACACATGCCGGAACGTGCACCGCGTTTGCCGACGCCATCACATGACTGCTGAGAGAGTATACCCCCCCCCGTATTCATAAACGCTCCTCGACTTGAACTTGACTTGCCACCGCTTTCGGGCAGCGCGTTCGAAACGCGTTGAAGGTAAGGCGGAGAGGCCACAGCGTCTTACACCAGCTTCTTACACGGGCCGTAAACGCGCTAGAAACGCGGCCTTTCGTTAATGTTGGGTATTTATTGCCATCGTGGTGCGTGTGTCCATGTCCGTTTCGTGGCGTAGTGGGCTAACGCCGCGCGCTCGGAAGCGAGGGGTCCCTGGTTCGATTCCGCGCTACGGACACAACTTCGGAATTTTTGTAGCGTTAGCTACACTGCGTCTTACGCAGCCATTTACACATGCCGGAACGTGCACCGCGTTTGCCGACGCCATCACATGACTGCTGAGAGAGTATACCCCCCCCCCCGTATTCATAAACGCTCCTCGACTTGAACTTGACTTGCCACCGCTTTGGGCAGCGCGTTCGAAACGCGTTGAAGGAAAGGCGGAGAGGCCACAGCGTCTTACACCAGCTTCTTACACGGGCCGTAACGCGCTAGCACAAACGCGTTAGAAACGCGCTAGAAACGCGGCCTTTCGTTAATGTTGGGTATTTATTGCCATCGTGGTGCATGTGTCCATGTCCGTTTCGTGGCGTAGTGGGCTAACGCCGCGCGCTCGGAAGCGAGGGGTCCCTGGTTCGATTCCGCGCTACGGACACAACTTCGGAATTTTTGTAGCGTTAGCTACACTGCGTCTTACGCAGCCATTTACACATGCCGGAACGTGCACCGCGTTTGCCGACGCCATCACATGACTGCTGAGAGAGTATACCCCCCCCCCGTATTCATAAACGCTCCTCGACTTGAACTTGACTTGCCACCGCTTTGGGCAGCGCGTTCGAAACGCGTTGAAGGTAAGGCGGAGAAGCCACAGCGTCTTACACCAGCTTCTTACACGGGCCGTAACGCGCTAGAAACGCGGCCTTTCGTTAATGTTGGGTATTTATTGCCATCGTGGTGCGTGTGTCCATGTCCGTTTCGTGGCGTAGTGGGCTAACGCCGCGCGCTCGGAAGCGAGGGGTCCCTGGTTCGATTCCGCGCTACGGACACAACTTCGGAATTTTTGTAGCGTTAGCTACACTGCGTCTTACGCAGCCATTTACACATGCCGGAACGTGCACCGCGTTTGCCGACGCCATCACATGACTGCTGAGAGAGTATACCCCCCCCCCCCGTATTCATAAACGCTCCTCGACTTGAACTTGACTTGCCACCTCTTTGGGCAGCGCGTTCGAAACGCGTTGAAGGTAAGGCGGAGAGGCCACAGCGTCTTACACCAGCTTCTTACACGGGCCGTAACGCGCTAACACAAACGCGTTAGAAACGCGCTAGAAACGCGGCCTTTCGTTAATGTTGGGTATTTATTGCCATCGTGGTGCGTGTGTCCATGTCCGTTTCGTGGCGTAGTGGGCTAACGCCGCCCGCTCGGAAGCGAGGGGTCCCTGGTTCGATTCCGCGCTACGGACACAACTTCGGAATTTTTGTAGCGTTAGCTACACTGCGTCTTACGCAGCCATTTACACATGGCGGAACGTGCACCGCGTTTGCCGACGCCATCACATGACTGCTGAGAGAGTATACCCACCCCCGTATTCATAAACGCTCCTCGACTTGAACTTGACTTGCCACCGCTTTGGGCAGCGCGTTCGAAACGCGTTGAAGGTAAGGCGGAGAGGCCACAGCGTCTTACACCAGCTTCTTACACGGGCCGTAACGCGCTAGAAACGCGGCCTTTCGTTAATGTTGGGTATTTATTGCCATCGTAATGCGTGTGTCCATGTCCGTTTCGTGGCGTAGTGGGCTAACGCCGCGCGCTCGGAAGCGAGGGGTCCCTGGTTCGATTCCGCGCTACGGACACAACTTCGGAATTTTTGTAGCGTTAGCTACACTGCGTCTTACGCAGCCATTTACACATGCCGGAACGTGCACCGCGTTTGCAGACGCCATCACATGACTGCTGAGAGAGTATACCCCCCCCCCCGTATTCGTAAACGCTCCTCGACTTGAACTTGACTTGCCACCGCTTTGGGCAGCGCGTTCGAAACGCGTTGAAGGAAAGGCGGAGAGGCCACAGCGTCTTACACCAGCTTCTTACACGGGCCGTAACGCGCTAGCATAAACGCGTTAGAAACGCGCTAGAAACGCGGCCTTTCGTTAATGTTGGGTATTTATTGCCATCGTGGTGCGTGTGTCCATGTCCGTTTCGTGGCGTAGTGGGCTAACGCCGCGCGCTCGGAAGCGAGGGGTCCCTGGTTCGATTCCGCGCTACGGACACAACTTCGGAATTTTTGTAGCGTTAGCTACACTGCGTCTTACGCAGCCATTTACACATGCCGGAACGTGCACCGCGTTTGCCGACGCCATCACATGACTGCTGAGAGAGCATACCCCCCCGTATTCATAAACGCTCCTCGACTTGAACTTGACTTGCCACCGCTTTGGGCAGCGCGTTCGAAACGCGTTGAAGGTAAGGCGGAGAGGCCACAGCGTCTTACACCAGCTTCTTACACGGGCCGCAATGCGCTAGCACAAACGCGTTAGAAACGCGCTAGAAACGCGGCCTTTCGTTAATGTTGGGTATTTATTGCCATCGTGGTGCGTGTGTCCATGTCCGTTTCGTGGCGTAGTGGGCTAACGCCGCGCGCTCGGAAGCGAGGGGTCCCTGGTTCGATTCCGCGCTACGGACACAACTTCGGAATTTTTGTAGCGTTAGCTACACTGGCCTAGCCAAGCCCGTTTCGCGCGGCACATCAAGAGCCGTGCTGCGCATGCGCAAGGATCAGTGATGTCACACGGCTTGCGCACCGCTCCCACCGGAGCCGGCACCTCTCGCGCACTCCGCCGCCGCCGGTCTGCGCATTCCAGAGGAGTGACGTCGTAGCCATGGTAGACGCACTGGCGCCGGCGCGCGCTCGCTGTGGAGTCGCCGTCTGACACTGCGTTGGAGCCGCTGCGCTTCTGACTGGCAGTTTCCAGTGTGGTATATAGCCATGGAGAAGGAGAGCGCAAATGCTGCTCAACAGCGCAGAAGAACGGAGAAGCTTGACTCATGGGATCCCGAAGTAGTTGCCTGGCAATTAGCGGTTGAGCGTAGGAGACAACCAGGAAAGCTAAGAATAATCAGCTGAACCTTTGCTAACGCTACGTATATCCTGGCATAGCCGAGCTAAGCCACTGCAACTTTTTTTTCTCATTTTTCTCAGACTGGTTACACACTACTACTACGACGACGGGGACGGAACGGGTGCCGCTATAAGGAGCTTCGCCCCTAAAAAGTGATAGCCGAGCGTTCTGAGTGACCACACATCAACATCACTGATACCACGATCGTGAATTCGCAGGTTGGAAGCCAGCTCCGCCGCGCATTTTTTAGGGGCGAAGCTCCTTATAGCGGCACCCGTTCCGTCCCCGTCGTCGTAGTAGTAGTGTGTAACCAGTCTGAGAAAAATGAGAAAAAAAAGTTGCAGTGGCTTAGCTCGGCTATGCCAGGATATACGTAGCGTTAGCAAAGGTTCAGCTGATTATTCTTAGCTTTCCTGGTTGTCTCCTACGCTCAACCGCTAATTGCCAGGCAACTACTTCGGGATCCCATGAGTCAAGCTTCTCCGTTCTTCTGCGCTGTTGAGCAGCATTTGCGCTCTCCTTCTCCATGGCTATATACCACACTGGAAACTGCCAGTCAGAAGCGCAGCGGCTCCAACGCAGTGTCAGACGGCGACTCCACAGCGAGCGCGCGCCGGCGCCAGTGCGTCTACCATGGCTACGACGTCACTCCTCTGGAATGCGCAGACCGGCGGCGGCGGAGTGCGCGAGAGGTGCCGGCTCCGGTGGGAGCGGTGCGCAAGCCGTGTGACATCACTGATCCTTGCGCATGCGCAGCACGGCTCTTGATGTGCCGCGCGAAACGGGCTTGGCTAGGCCAGTGTAGCTAACGCTACAAAAATTCCGAAGTTGTGTCCGTAGCGCGGAATCGAACCAGGGACCCCTCGCTTCCGAGCGCGCGGCGTTAGCCCACTACGCCACGAAGCTTTTTTTTTCTTTATTCCCTTATTTGCAACCATACATACACCCGTACAAATACAAAGCAGGTCACTTGGCGCTACACAATATTAACGCATAATTTGGCTAGACTATGCTACTTCGAAAGGCCTTCAAAGAGGCCACCACAGACACCAAAACGTCAAGCTCCTGAATCCACTCTGGTGGTTCAATCATGTGCCTTAGGGCATCCCGGGTGTACGTAAGACTTTTAACTAGGTGTTGCCTTGCCGACCTTGCATCTACGCGGGCATTCCTGACATCCATGCGCGTTTTCCACACACTGTTCATACACAAAAGCATTATCATGTCAGCCGGCACTCCCTCTGCGTCTGCGCATGGCAATAAACGAATACCGAAAGGGCTTATCGGCATTTCTTTTTTCAGAGTTCGTTTGAGAACGTCCCACAAGAAAACGGAGTCATGGCAATCCAGGAAGATGTGCTCGATAGTTTCCGATTTGTTACATATGATGCAGTTAACAGACCATGGAACAAATATGCATTTATTTTGTAGCCATGGCTTCACAGGGAGAGTGCCAGAATGCAATTGAAAAAAGAATGTTTTAGCTGAAGGTCTAACAGGCATCTTTTTCACACGTTTCAAAACATTCCGTTCAGGTCCTAAGTTGTATATCGTGCGATATACAGGAAGCGGTAAGAAAACATCTACAAGATCCCGATAGAGTTTCTTTCGCGTCACAGAAGACAAAAATTCATTCGAAAAGAGCTTTCAGTAATGAAAATGACATAACAACTTCCTTCAGAAATCCGATTGGCGTTGGTGTTCGTTCATTTCTTGACGAAACAACCCACTCAGGCAACGAAGAACTTAATCTCACTTGAATAACAGTACGCAGAAATATATCACTTTGATCCCGTAAGAAAAAGAACCTACTTACGATCTGTTTCAAAAACAAATGTGTTAGCCCGAGTCCCCCATTCTTTAACGAATGAAACAAGTCCGATCCCCGAAGCTAAGCAGCATTGGGCTCGGTCAGTACTTGGGAGGGAGGGAGACTACGCCACGAAGCGGACATGGACAAACGCACCACGATGGCTATAAATACCCAACATTAACGAAAGGCCGCGTTTCTAGCGCGTTTCTAACGCGTTTGTGCTAGCGCGTTACGGCCCGTGTAAGAAGCTTGTGTAAGACGCTGTGGCCTCTCCACCTTACCTTCAACGCGTTTCGAACGCGCTTCCCAAAGCGGTGGCAAGTCAAGTTCAAGTCGAGGAGCGTTTATGAATACGGGGGGTATACTCTCTCAGCAGTCATGTGATGGCGTCGGCAAACGCGGTGCACGTTCCGGCATGTGTAAATGGCTGCGTAAGACGCTGTGGCCGCTCCCTCTTACTAGAGAGTACTGCACGTTTCTAACGCGTTTGTGCTAGCGTCCCCTTAAGCGGGAGATCCGATGATTCCCTCCGGAGCTTCGCCCACTCATCATCATTCACCTCGTGGATCTGCTGTCATTTTTTTTATCACTTTGTCGTTGCTTAGTTTGGCGGTTTTCCGCCAGATTACATATTCCGAAATGCCGGTCATTTAGTTACGGTTCTTGTTTCGTTTCTTTCTACTGTAACAACGTCTTCCTAAAAAAATAGCTGGCTGGTTTCGTTAACATGCGAACGTGCTTCCAAACTTACACTTTAGGTGTAATGTATTTTAGACAATGCATGACCAACGTGACGTGTTTTGAAAGTTCATTTCTTTTTTAAAGCGAATATTTATGAAGACATTACTAAGAAATATTTTTGGGCCTTTTCAGCTATGTCATGGGAAATGCGTGTTTGTGCGACTCTTGTGCAGCTTGAAACGTACCACAAAAATAAATAGTGTCCAGTGTGTCAAAAGACACAGCAGACGCAGAAGTAGCAGCTTGAAACGTATCACTAAAATAAATAGCATCCAGTGTGTCAAAAGACACAGAAGACACAGAAGTAGAAAAGTTGGCTGCAGCCCCAGGCGCAGTATTCTCACAAAGGAATACAGTTCAAGCTATTTGACTGAGTATATTTGCATTATATCAAAGCAGGATTTTTGCGTACCTGAACTTCGGTGCAAGTTAAGGCTGTCCGAATGATTGCACAAGCTTGTTTGCTTAGTACAAACCCGTACCTCGAAACAAACATTCTATCCTCAATATGCAGCGCACGTGTCTTATCATTTGAACCAATTCCTGTGACTCCCATATACCTTCACGAAATTCCAAAAATACTAAAAGTCTTCATAACCTTTACCACAACGCACGCAGAGTAGTATTGAAAATTATGCGAAAAGACAGCGGGACGTGTTAATGTAGCCTGTCGAGTAAAAATAGAGAACGATTACAATCTCAGACCATACCCTTTTTGTGTTATGCCCACAAAGTTTCGCAAACCGACATTGTTTTCGGCTACAATCACCAATGTTGCTATAGCATTCTGCTGTTCGGTTCTGGACTAACTCTATTGCTCAATCAAGTCGCAGTACCATTATATAATTACTGGTGCAATTCTTCAGTAATTCTGTGAGAATTTCTCCTACCCAAAATTTTGCGTGTTCGAACAATTGAAGAAACATGAGAAAGGGCCGTGAGGGTTTGCAGAAATGTTTCCTTATTAGAACCGTTTATGACCCATATCGGTACGGTGGTATTGTCATGATCACGCCAGCGTCCACTGACACCATTTATCACTTTGTCTACTGCTTGTAAATAAAATACCAAAGTGTATTTTCCTGTGCGTGAGTAGCACAATGGCAGCTGAACCTTTCATATGGTCCCACTAAGCCACACCTTCCCTTTTCTGCCATGGTGCCACAGGACATCTCAATTTCACCCTTGAATTTCGCCCTTTCAGTTTCCTAGAAAGCATAGGGAGGTACACAAGACGAACAGGCGAAGTTTTGAAGTAGTCTCAAGGTTTATTAAAGTAGATTTGAGTGAAATTTTATAGGCAATGTTATTATCCTTTATTTGTTTACATTTTGATTACACCTCATTGCTGATAATAATGACGTACTACATAATAGTTCCGTTCTTATACTTAATACATCATGTCCATGATGGCTGTCCTGAAAATTAACCAGGTGTAAGCACTGCAAGACGTTGGTTGAAAGGCCATTCATTAAAGAAATTGTGTGCAGAAAAAAGAAAATACAGGTGTTCAATGACACAGTCACCGTCAAAAGCTTACGCGGCCGAGGTTCTGCGAATAAGTTCATTTTCGACGCAGTATACGCTCGCAGCCAGTAAAACTGCAAAACTTTTGTTTACTCTAGACAAGTATAGGCTTTAAATCCGAATACCACGATGCGCTTTTTCAGCTTCCGGCGTGCGAAAGCTTTTGACGCTGACTATACGTTCTGAAGGGGAAGCTGCTGCTTTTTAGCTTAAACGTGATGGCAAGCGCCCAGCTCTTGATGATGGAATATTGGAGCGTATAATTGTAGAACTTGTGCAAGGTCAGGCGACTTCACGACGCAAACCTAGCGATAGAAGCTCAGCATGCTTTTTGTTTATTAACACTGATGTTAAATGAATAGTCAGAGTAAATAAATGTTACTGTCCGATTCTGGACAGACTCGAGTGTCTATATCACTGAAGGTTCCATACTAACTCCATACTGCGCATTCCTATTTGAATTTTGGCCTGTCTTACGCCTACCGAGTCTTTAGCAATGAGAAGAGGTAGGTAATGACTTCTTGGGATGTATCCGAGGCCATGGTAGATGTGATTAGTAATGGATTATATGTGAGTAGGCTGAATGGGATTATTACATTAAGTACGCCGACGTACCTACGTTAACGCAGCCAACGCCGAGGCAGACTGTCGATTCTGTGCTGCCAGTTCGGCTAGGGACGAACAGCGCTAACAACTTTCGTCCCCGTAGTACCTAGGCGAAGAGAAATTTCAGGGACCGAAAGTCCCCACATTTCTCTCTCGCACCCACTGCTCCTCGCGCATGCGCAGAAATAGCGGAGAAATCCAATTTTGATGTGAAAGTAACTGTCAAATGCTGCCAAAGTTGCTAGACTGAGCTTGCTGTCCTGCCATGTGCATCATTTTTGAGCTATTTTTACGTCATTACCGAAATAAATATAATTTATGCCCTGGTATAGAAGTAGAAATGCAATTCTAACAGCGCCGGAAGTTTACTTTAGCAATTCATAACAAATATTTTGCATTTTTCGTAAGTAATCTCGAAACCAGAAGCCTGTAACGTTCCATTTCCATTGGTGAGGAGCTCCTTCCGCAGGGAAGGTGAAAGGAAGCTTTTAGAATTTGCGATGGCCTTCTGAGGACGCCTAACGTTTAGGTAGCATGAAGGACTCCTTGCGTAAGGTATGGAAACGGTCTAAGGTTAGGAGCATTTCTGAATCCCGGCCTTAACCCTTTAAACAGCAAGGCCGGTATTTTGTAGCGATGCCTTATGGATTATTCTATCCTAGTCTTATCATGCACCGCTCACGGCCGGCTGATCCCGCTAATAACGCGAGCGGACCGTATCTCTGACCACTGACAAAGCGCGGTAAGCGCGATAAGCGCGAAAAGCCATTAGCACCGGAAAGGAAAAGGCTTTCACGGTCACTTCGGTAGCTGCACGGAAAGCGCGGACAATCAGTCCACTTTCAGCACACGCGCTCTGAACCAAGACACATATTTGTGGGAAAGGGGCTCCTATATTAACCATAGCGAGAAATGTATCTATAAATTACACCTCATTATCCCGATGTGTTTATGAGCCGCACTCTGGAGCCTATATTTCGTATTATGACAAAAGATATAGTTTGTTCAGTGTCAGAAGCCTAAACGTAAAACAGGAAATTGAAGTCGTCACATCCACTGTCATATATCATGAATTGCAATAAAGAAAACTGAAAGTGTACTTCATAATACCCGCAATGCAAACATTGATGCATGTGATTCATTTCAATTTCCTATCTGTTCCAGGGTATAAATATGCTGTTCAGATGGTAAACAAAGTTTATTTTGTAAAATTTGATAAGAATTTTGTCCTCCAACATGTTCCTATTGGTCATGCACATTTCTCTCTATCAAATATATGGTCGAAACATCACTAAGTCGAATTGTGAATCATTTAAAAGTTAAACTGGCTTCTCCACATAGGGGAAATGCCGTAGGAATTTGAGAATGAGAATACACAATCATTTGTTTGCATAAACTTCCTGGCTATAGGCATGTTATGACAAGCTCAAATGTATTACACGGCTTTGTCTTTTCGCAGAAATTTCATCCACTGCATTTATAAAACAATATACGTTTTTTTTAGCACGTGAGTCCAAAAACACATTGCAACTTTTTTAACAAAGTGATATAAGCTTTAAGAGCTTGTTGATTAGGTTGTCGTTTGAATAAAGAAGACGATAGACTTTCATGCACAGACGAAAAAAATGGAGGACGCTCAAGCTTCGCTTTTAAGAGTGGTACACGATAGCATTCAAAGATCCCTGACTGCTTCTCACGCTTCCCGACAACTGCAGCGTAAGCAACTGTAATGGTTACCCGGAAACGCTGGTGGTGGAAAAATATTTAATCAGACAAGTACAGAGAGTTGCTCTACAGAAGCACATGGGTGGTCTCTTTATTCCGGAAGTCCACTGGAAATGATCGCTGCTCGGGCGCGGGCCACCAAGGAGCGTTGAGCGTCCAGTGTAGAGTAGCGAAGCACGAACTCCTCCAAGCCTCTCTTGTGGGTAGAGGGAAGGTGGATGAAAAAGGAAGGGATATGAAGGGACATACTGCCATCATGTGATAGGTGTTGGCCAGGACCCTACAATGCGCACAGTAGCCGTGTATACCCGGCATGAAATGCTGGGCGGCCGCAGGACACGAGAAGGTGTTAGTCTGCAAGCGTCTCAGAAGTCTTTCATCCGCTTTAGAGAGGCCCCGTGCAGGGACTGGGTAAAGGCGGCGCGAGCTGCGATAATGCTCTAGAATTGCGCGGTACTGCGTAAGAGCTGAGGTGTCTGGGGTAGACGCAGAGTCGGAGGTGGTAACGGTCCGGGAGGGAGAGACGCAGGCAACGGCATGCGCCGCTTCGTTACCGCGGAGACCCGCGTGGCCAGGAGACCAGACGATGCGGATGGAGTGAGGCTCAAAGCGCCATGAGGCCGCCCGAAGAAGGTGGGCGGCAGGAGGGGTTATGGTACCCTGGAGGTATCGGGAACAGGCGTAGCGCGAGTCCGTGATGATGACCCTTGAGGTGGGGTGAGAGGCGGCCAAAGCGATGGCCACCTCTTCGGCCTGTGTTGTGTCCGGCGAGCGGAAAGAGTGGCGATCAATGTGGTGACCCTCGGAGATCACTGCGGCCGTAAAGTGTCCAGAGGAAGTTGGTCCCGAAACATCTACGTAGAAGACGCCTGGAGAATCGGAGTACCGAGTGTAAAGAGAGTGTGCTCAGGCTAGGCGTCTGCCTGTGTGTTGAGTGGGATCCATGTTGCGAGGAAGAGGCTCAACCCAACGTTTGTGCGGCCATAGCTTCGGAACGGAGGCAGGGGAAGTGGGGTAGAGATCGGGTTCAGTGAGAGCCTATCCAGAAGGCGGCGCCCAGGAGTCGTCTGGGAGAGGCGGTTGACTTGGTTGACGAGATGGGCCTCCCGCAACTCGTCATACGAGTTGTGCAATCCCAAGGCCGCAAAGCGGCGATTGGGGGTAGCAATGGGAAGGTCTAGTGCTCGCTTGTGAAGCGAGCGGAGCAGTGCGTCCAGCTGGTTCTCGTGGTGGCGACGCAAGCGAAGGTAGGGAGTGGCGTAAGGGACTCTGCTGGTCACAAACGTTTGAGCCAAGCAGAGGGAGTGCCAGCCGCGGAGGCCACCACGTTTGGTGGAGACTCGCCGAATCATACGGCTAACCTGCTCGCTAGTGCATCGAAGACGGGCAATGGTAGAACCAGGATTGAGAGTAGAGGAGATGTGGAGGCCTAATATGCGAATTTCTGAGACGACCTGTATCGGGCCATAGGGGAGATATATCTCAGGCGGCGGTAGAGGTGAAATTGAGAGAAGAGATGATTTGGTAGGGGAACATTCCAGGCCACATGATGAGGCGTAGGTGTCCACAATAAGCGCCGCGCGCTGCATGCGGTCTTCAATTTGTGCGGGGGAGCCCGAGTTGGTCCAGATGGTAATGTCATCAGCGTGTAGAGCGTGCTGTGTGTCCTCGACCTGGGCGAGGAGCGAAGGAAGTTGGAGCATGGCTAGATTGAAGAGGAGCGGTGAGAGGACCGCTCCCTGTGGTGTACCCCGGGTGCCTAGGGTACGGACCGTGTTCTGCAGAGTCGATGCGGATGAAGGCGGTGCGATGTGAGAGGAATGCACAGATTGACCCGAAAGCCCTAGAGTCGCAATTCGTGGTTCTAAAGTTGCTCAGGATACTGCAGCAGATTACAGCGAGCGATCCGGGTGAAAGCGCATCGAAGCAAGCCCTAACTGTATCTGCAATATTTTGCAGTGCCAGTATTCCGAGGAGCAACACGTGCCTACATCGGTAGCTGTCACGACAAGAATCAGGCCTGCCGGGTTCAGCAAGGAATCAACCGCCGTGCTGAGTCAACTCAAGCGCCTGCGCGGAGGAGCGTCCCCTGAACTGGGAGGCTATATATAAGGCGGTGGCTCGTCCTCCGCACTTCATTACAGCGAGCGATCCGGGTGAAAGCGCATCGAAGCAAGCCCTAACTGTATCTGCAATATTTTGCAGGTGTGTAATAATTTCTTTTGTTTTATTCTCTTTATTCTATTTGAAGAACTCTGATCGCTCGCTGTCCAAATGAGTGAAAAGCAGCCATGCACTATCAAAGAGCTGTTCAAGCACTTCACTGACATGAATGTGAACCTTAAAAAAGAACTTGATGATGTGAAACAGAGTGTCACGTATATGAATGAAACCTTCGAAGAACTTCGGGTGACTAAACAAGAATTGGATGATTTAAAACGAGAGCATGCTACTTTGAACGCAGAAAAGGAACGATTGGCACAGTCACTGGCCAGCACACAGAAAGAACTTACTGAACTAAAGCAATACACAAGGAAAAATAATGTGGAGATCAAGGGAATCCCACAGAACCAGAACTAATCGCTGGAAGAAGTGGTTAGAAAAATTGGAGACAAAGTAGGGGTCACTATTGTGTCGTCAGACATTGACGTCGTTCATCGTGTGCCAACAAAAGAAAAAAACAAAAGCAACGTCATCGTGAGGTTCATATCGCGAACAAAGCGTGACACACCCTGTTATTCGCCGCAAAAAAGAAGCGTTTCATGGCCAACGAAATAGGATTCTCTGAAAGTGATGCAGTGTTCATCAACGAGCATCTTTGTCCCGAAAACAACGCTCTGCTAGGTATGGCCATTGCAAAAAAGAAAGAGAAGAACTGGAAATTCGTGTGGGTCGCTCAGTCCAAAATTCTTGCAAGGAAGACAGAAAATTCGAGAGCTATTCACATTGCAACAAGGGAAGACCTTGCAAGAATTGTGTGACTGAATTAAACGCGCGGCATCGGACGTTACAATCACTATGTGTATTTCGCCCCACAAACAAGTCAGTTTGAGTTCACACCAGCTTCATATCCTGCATTGTAACATCAGAAGCTTGCACAAAAATCATGATTCATTATTGTCCTTACTGGCGCGGCTTAAATGTCGCTACAACATTGTAGCTCTATCAGAAACTTGGTTAAAAGAATGCGAATTTATAAACATTCCTAATTACAACTTTCTGTCCCTCCCAAGAGTGGCCGAATCTAGAGGTGGTGGTGCGGCACTGTACCTGTCATCGGAAATAAAATATAAGATACTGGATGTCACGGAAACGAAAACTGGTGAATACGAGAAGTTTTTTGTAGAACTCGAACACAAACTTGTAATTGGCGTGATATACAGGCCACCAGACTCAAAACTTCGGTCATTCTTGGATAAACTTGAAAGAGCCATAGCAAAGTTCGCAAACACAAGTAACAAGGTGATCTTATGCGGCGATTTCAATATAAACGTTGCCGATCAGAGCAATATTGAATATCAAAATCTCATATCGTGCTATGGCTTTCATAACCACATTACTAACCCTACAAGAGTCACAGCAACCACGTCATCTATAATTGATCATATACTTTCTAACTATGATATGAATAGCGTGAATTCGGGAATCATTCCTGAAAACATAACAGACCATTTTCCGATATATATCCATGTACCCTTATATGACTCTAAAATCAAAATTCAAACAACTCGCTTAGGAGAAAAGTGGGACTACCTGAAAACTAGGAAACGTTTAGAAGAACTGAACTTTGCTGAAATTATTCGCACCGATGTCAACCAAACATATGAAAAATTCTCTCACCTATTACTATCCAGCTGCGTTAAACAAAATGCAAGCTCACGCAGAGCCAGGTACTTCTCGATTCCTACCTGCCCCTGGATGACGGACGCAATACTCATAGCAAACAAACAAAAAGAACATTGGCATAATAAACTGAAACAAAACAGAGACAGTGATTATTACCGTGCTCGATATAAGACCAGCGCGCAATCTCTCTCTTTCACTAATGCGTAAGCGTAAAAAAGAATATTACAATACATTAATAATAAAAGCAAAAGGAAATTCCAAAGAAATTTGGCGAATAGTGAATTCTGTCATAAAGCCAACAAAACAGTGCAGTATCCTTCCTGATAGCAACGCGTTAGGCACTACTGAAGCAGATCTTGCCGAATCATTCAATGACTACTTTGTAAATATGGGCACCACTACACAATACAACCAGGGTGCGCATGACACAGAGTTTGT
Source organism: Dermacentor silvarum (assembly GCF_013339745.2). Taxonomy (NCBI): domain Eukaryota; kingdom Metazoa; phylum Arthropoda; class Arachnida; order Ixodida; family Ixodidae; genus Dermacentor; species Dermacentor silvarum. The sequence continues at coordinate 209,994,818 of NC_051157.2, read as the reverse complement.
TTCATTTTTACCTCCCCCTCAAATAAACACATTTGTTTTCTCTGAAATAACAACAGCGGAAATCATAGATACTGTCAAGATTATGCCATCAAATAAGGCCACGGGTCACGATAATCTGCCTGTAAGCTTACTCAAAAACATTGACATCTTGGGTCCAGTGCTTGCAAACTTGTTCAATGAATCCGTACTATCGGGTACATATCCTGACCAGCTCAAGATCGGAAGAGTGGTAACAATATACAAAGCAGATAATCCAAATGATTTAGCGAATTATCGTCCAATAACTATTTTATCATGTATTAACACGCTCTTCGAAAAACTGATCGCGAAGCGCGTCACAAGATATCTTGAAAAATACCGCATACTTTCAAACGCACAACACGGTTTTCGAACCGGTTACTCTGTTACAACTGTCGTAAGCTCACTAACAGAAATAATAAACCAAGCACTTAACAAGAACTACTTCGCACTTGGCGTGTTCTTGGATATTAGAAAAGCGTTTGACTCGGTAGATCACAGTATACTACTACGAAAATTAGAACATTATGGCTTTAGAGGACAAGTACTTGGCTTTTTTCGCAGCTATTTAACAAATCGTAAGCAATACGTAGATGTTAGAGTCAAAGAATCTTCACTAAAGGCAGTAAAAACGGGCGTTCCGCAAGGGTCGGTACTGGGTCCAATACTCCTTTCTCTCTTCATAAACGATTATCCTAGATCACTCAGATTTTCTAATTCTATCTTATACGCGGATGATACAGCTCTAATAATTCCACGACAGTCACTACAGGAAGCAGAAGAAGTCGCTCAAAGTGAGCTGCAGAATACTTTAGCATGGTTTGAAACTAACAAACTTATCTTAAACTCCAAAAAGACCAAGTATGTAGTATTTGCTTCTAACCGAAAAACTACGCCTACTAAGTGCAACTTGTACCTCGGAAACACACAAATTCAAGAAATTAGCAGTTATAGATATCTAGGAATAACTCTCGACTCGTCGCTGCACTGGGCTCCACATATTGAACAAGTAACTAAAAAAATTGTTTTTGGTTGTTATACTATATTAAAGGCGCGGAAACACTTCCACCCCCAAACATTACGGCTCATTTATTTCAGCATTTTTCGCTGCCATTTAACATACTGCATAGAATCTTGGGGTTTCACCTACGCCTCGTACATTGATCCTTTAATCAAAATTCAGAAACGTGCGGTGAGAATAATTGCATCGGCCACTAAGGACGCGCCCTCTGCACAACTTTTTGCACAGTTAAATATTATGCCACTCATCCAAGCTAGGGACTATAACACAGCTATACTAATACACAGAATACTAACCACGAACAAGCCAGATCTCTCATCAATATTTATCAGGCCTACAAGGGACACAAGACAAGCTGAGCATAATAAATTCGACTTGCCGAAAGTTCATAATGTATGCGGTCAACGTTCCCTATCATTTGTCGGTGCAAAAATACGCAATGAAATACCCAGCTTAATAAGAAAACTTCCAAATGCTATTCCATCATTAAAACATCACTTCAAAGCGTGTATATAGGATTCCCTACTTTTGCTTTTTGCTTTGGATTGCAATTTATGCTGACGTTTATGGTATGGATCCAAAACTAGCCACATAGGCTAAGGATCCAGATGATACTGTCAACCATTTTGTAGTACATTATGCTTGAATAAAGATTTTTCTTCTTCTTTCTTCTACTATGTTTGACATTGTCGAAGGCGTCTCGGAGATCGAGGGCCAGAACGGCTTTGTCATTGCGGCGCATAGTATTAGGTACAATGATGTCGTGCTGGAGTTGAAGCAGGACGTCCTGTGCCAACAGATGTGAGCGAAACCCAAACATCGAGTCAGCAAAGACAGATTTCCTTCCCAGATATGCAAAGAGACGGTCGCGGACCATGGTCTCCATGAGTTTGCCCGCACAGGAGGTGAGCGAGATGGCACGCAATGCCTCAATGCTGACGGGCTTACCGGGTTTGGGAGTGAATGTGACCACCGAAGTGGTCCATTCCGCGGGGAGGAGTTCTCCCTCCCATACTGTGTTGATTAAACGTAAGAGCGAGAGGTATGCTGAGTCGGGAAGGTTGGCCAGGAGAGTGACCATAATACCATCCCGGCCTGGGCCAGTACCTCGCTTCATTTTGGCCAGCGCCGCCCGAAGATCGGGAAGCGTGAAGGGGGCGTCGAGTTCGGGCGTGGGGAGCCCGGAGTAGACGTGCTCCGGGCCCTTGGGGTCGACGGTACGACACAGATAGCGGTCGCAGAGGTCGTTCGCGAGTTGGCTCGTTGGACCCTTGTAGGCATAGTAGGTGCGACGAAGTTGGCGTTGTGTTTCCCCGCGGGTGGTGGAAGGATCCAGAAGGCTCCTAAAGAGTCGCCACGTATTCTTGAAGCTCATCTGACCTGCTGCCTTCATGCAGGTATCGACCCAATTTGTGTCCGCAAGCTGTGCAGAGTAGTCAGCTGCTTCCGCGGTAAGCGCCTGTATGCGGGAGTGAAGCTTACAATTTAGCTTGGATCGTCGCCATCGGCGGGTAAGGCTGTGGCGTGCCTCCCAAAGGTGGAGGAGGTGGGGATCTACTGCGGGGGTTGAGGTGGAGGTGCAAATGCATCGGGTGTATGATTGATGTGTGTGTAGGGCTATTTTTTTAGCCCCTCGTGAAGTGAGAACAACCTAAATAAAAGTGAGGGAAACCTGCGCCACCAAAGGTATCGCAGGTTTAAACCAATTAAATATAAATGAAAAGGGGTATGAACCCAAAAAAGTTTTGAGAAAAATGCCAATTAAAAAAGAAATTAAACGCGAGATAGAGCCGAGCCAAAAGTCAAAATGTTATCATGACCAACGGAAAGTTCAATGCACCAAAAGGTCAGCATCGGCATGGCGGGATGCGTCTCGACTTTGTTTATTGAGACATATGTGACAAAAACACTTGACGAAAAAGAGGTAATGACATTGAAAAGAGAAGGTCTTTAAGAAAAACAAGACAGGTGTCCAAGGCGGCAAGGCAGGCCACCGAGAACAAAGGCCAGGCAGGTGTGGACGGATGGTTGTTTGCAGGTGACCCAAAAAGTCCAGGAATAGGGGACGTCGGTGATGTGCTGGAAAATGGCTTGAAGCTGGGGGATAACTAAAGAATAGGCGGAAGTTAAATCTAAAAAGAAACGCAAAACAATATGATGTGTCACAGAAAACAATGAGGAAACCAAAAGGCGTGGTCAGGGGAGCGATAAAAATGATAATGATGATGATGATGATGATGATAATGATGATGATGACGACAGGTATGAGGATGGAATCCAGACATTCCGCGGATAGTTTCCCCGGAGCAATGCCCCACCTTAGTCAGCGTAACCAAGGACACTAAACAACGAAAGCTGGGTAAAGAGATGAAAGAGAAAACAAAACAATTAGGCGAGGGTGAGAAAGGACGCATGCAGTATAAATTTAAAATAATCAAGAAGAAGCTGGGAATCTGAAAGAGGAAATGATGCGATAAAGGCGAATTAACAGTGCTCTCTTCCGTTGGCTAAGGAGAAGTGAAGGGTAGTGTGTAGGAGTGAGAGAGAAGTCACGGTGATCCTTAAGTAAAGTAGCAACCTCGCAAGTTAAAGAGCAATGATTAAAGTAATGAAGTAGGTCGATACACCAATCGCCGCAGGCACAGTTACTGTGATGAGAGAGATGAAAGCGGAAAAAATAGAAAGGTAGTCGGGCGTGACAGGTGAGAAGTTGAGCAAGAGGTTTTCGGGGCGGGAAGAAGGTGGGTATCTTAAGACATTGGGAATCCAGTGGTAAACTGCCGTGTCCGCTCTATCGCGCGACCAGGCAACATTCCACTGGACGTACGAGGACGCACGCATTTTAGTTTTGATAGAAGCTTGTGAAGTAAGAATGAACCTGGAAATTCCACGTGATGCGGCGGAACTGGCGAGGCTGTCAGCAAGCTCATTGCCGTCAACAACCCCATGGGCGGGCACGTTGAATAATAGGACGGGACGGAATGACAGTACAAAAAGGAGGAGCTGGTTAATTTCGTGGACATAAGTGTTCGTGGTGGTCAAAGCGGTTATGACATGAAGAAGCGAGAGGCAATCGGAATATATATGAAGCGGGGTAACATGAAGTAATGTGCGGACGTATGTGAGGGCCTCAAATAACGCGATGACTTCAGTAGCGTAAGCCCTAGTTGCCCCAATGATCCTGTATCGACCCACTTTAATGATGCGGCCATGAGGGTAAAACAAGACGAAGGCAGAACCAGCGGAGAAAGAGGTGTAGGAGCCATTTGTATACAGATGATATACAAGCAAGGATGTTACTCGACGGACTTGATGGAGTTGGAAAAGTTGAAAAGGAAGGTAGAATTTAAGGCTAGGGTGAATGCGCCAAGGGTTAAGAGGATACTGGGTGTCAATGTGGTCGTACGTTAAAGGGCCATAGAAGGTAAGGATTTTAAGACTAAAAAGGGAGAACTGAGCATTTAATCAATCCAATTCAATAGGTAGGGGGAGAGCATGTGCGAGAACCTGAAGGGAGGAAGTGCGGGTGGTGCGAAACGTGCCAGTCATAGTTAATAGGAGAGTGCGCGGGATAGAGTTTAATTTAAGTTTAAACTGCGAAGTTGGAAAGGTCGGCCACCAGACCGGGGAGGCATAAGTGATAGATGGAAGAAGCACCTGATTGTAAATCAAACGGAGAACAGAAGAAGACAGAGTATCATGCCTGCGGATGAATAAGAGGAGACGGGTGGAGAGAAGATCGGATTTCGTACGAAGGTAAGTTCAGTGTTCGTTAAATGTGAGATTGGTATCGAAAATAACGCCCAGAATCCTAATAGTAGTTTTTTGATTGCAGGGAGGTTCCGTTGACACGAACAATGGGTTGACGGGTGCGTGATGATGATGATGATGAATGACTATTAGAAAAATAGAGAAAAAAAGATTTGTCGGTGCTGATAATAACTTTACTGCGCCCAAGCAGAAATAAGAGCTAGAGATTGAGAAGCTTTGCCTTCAAGTTCTAATCTACTGGTGGCGGAAATGACCAGCACCGTATCATTTGCATATGCTTGTGCGAAGACATCTTGCGGAAAAGGGATTTCAAGCAGGCCGTGAAGAACAATATTCCACAATAGTGGGTTGATATAGGGGAACATTGGGGGCTGCCCAATGTGGGAGTAACAGATACCTCACCAGCCTGCGAACGAAACGTGACTTTATGGTTTTGGAAGAATTAACGTAAAAGGTGGTAGAGCTTGTTGGGGCAGTTATGGCAACGGAGAAAATGTAAAACAATCGGGTGCCAAACGCTATCAAAAGCTCCTTTGAAATCCAGGGAGATGAGTAACGCGTGAAGTTGATCTTTAAACTAATCCAGAGTCTTACGGAGGCGGTAGAGGGTGACTGGCGCACTTTTCCCATGTGTGAATCCAAACTGATTTTTGTGAAGCAGGTTGGAGGAATGTAAGAAAAAGTAACGGTGGGAATTTAGTAAAGGTTCTAAAATTTTGCTGAATAATGAATTCATTACGATGTGTCGATAAGACGAGGGAGAGTCGGGAGGGAGGTTGGGTTTCGCGATAAAAACAATACGTCCTTTTTTACGCCAATGAGAGGGGAAGTAGGATAAATTGAGACACTGATTGAACAAGAAAACAAAAAAGGCCGAATGATATTTGAATAATGTTTTTAGCATGGGCAAAGTGACACCATCGAGGCCAGGTGAAGCATGTATGTCGACAGTGAACGGAAGGTCATTGACTGGATAGTGATAAGGAGTGTGGGTGATAATTCTAAGGCGTGTATGATAGAGGTCATCTATTTCAGGGGAGTCCAGGGAAATCTGTTGCGTTAATAGAAACTTGGCGGAGTCGAGCACGCTGGACGTAAAACTGACGTCGGGAAGGGGAAGAGAAGGGAGTTGATTTGAGACGTGAAGTTTGTCAAAAGATATGCGGAATGGAAGACCAAAAATATTGCGTTTTGAAAAGGTCAGTACAAAGCGATTTCGAGGCAGAAGTTTCAGCGCGGTCAATATGGATCTTATAGGCGGCATGAGCGTCGTAATACTGGTCCTTGAATGTCTGGCGAAGTAATGGGTCTGAGGTTCTCTGGTAACGCCGGCGTAAAGCACGGATTCTCTTACGCTCAATAGTAAGCTCAGGTGTCCACCAGGCGTTATTAATGCACTGGTGAGGTTTAACCCAACGCGAGGGAGTATTCGAGGGCTTGTCAAACATTATGTAAAACTTTGCGATGATGAGGTCAACGGCGTCGGATGAAGAAAGCGTCGTGGTCACCCCCATGACAAACCAAGAGGACTGCACTAACGACTACAAGAGCTTGGATGTGCCGAATTTGGTTAACCGTTTAATCTTTGATTTTGTTTGCGCAAAAAATGAGAACTTTATGATTTTGTGATCGGAGAGCGTTTCGCAGTCCTCTACAGCCCAACTGTAACCACAGTTAATAAGGGGGACAGAGGCAAAAGAAACGTCAATCCAACTTTGAGCAAAGTGGGATTGAGACGTAGGAGGCGAGCGGGGGTCATTCAGAACCTTAAGAAGATTGGAGGCAGCGAATTGTGTAAGTTGTGCACCACGAGTATCCCCGTCGACCGCACCCGCGTTTTGCGTTGAAATCTCCAGCCATGATCACAATGGCGTGGAAAGATGGATAAGGTGGACTTGAATTTCATCAAATAGCGGCTCGAGGGGAGGTGCATAAACTGCCACGATTGCAAAAGAGGTAGATGGAGCGGTACACGTGACAACGACATATAGAGGACTGCAGTGAACTAGAAAAATGTCGTCGCCGTTTTTCGGGGCTAAGAGAACCAGTCGAGGAAGGAGAGGTGACGCAAACTTGGAGTGTGTTTGGGAGATGAGGAAGGGTGTTGCCCCGAGTGTAGGGTTCAGAAATGATGGCAAAATCGATTTCATGCTGCGTTATGCAATCTGCCAACAGTAGCGTAGGCTGCAGGGAGTGCCAGATTGGCCTGTAAAAATGTCACTTGAGTTCTGCTAGCTATGCTGGAAGGAATAAGCAGGCGAGTGAAAAGAGGACACCAACAAACGAAGGGACAATGCATAAGAGTGTATCACCACCAACCGCCAAAAGGGAAAGAAGAGGGAACGGTAAAATTGTTTCAAAGCATAAAAGCGGGTGAGGGTGAATATGAAATGTACAGAAGAGAGCACTGAAATGTTAAGCATGGTAAGTATGGCGAAAGACGGAAGAAAAAAGAAGATGAGAGTTGGGCAGTACTACAAGAAATGGAAAAGAATGACAAGTAAAAATAAGAAAAAATGCACAAAGAAGTAATGATGTTTGAAGGATGAGATGAAAATGAGATGAAAAAGTAAAAGTAAACAGAGAAATACCAAGCAAACGGGAGGGGCACGCGTACCCGCCGAGAGGGGAAAGGGGGTCGCGCGGTGGCCCGTAAATACGGAAGTCAAGCACGAACACAAGGAAGAAGACATCATGCGTGTACAACGGGGAATTGACTGAGTCCGCAAAAATAGCCACCGCGCGACCCCGAAGGCGCAGGAAAAGGGAGAGAAAGGAAGACTACCCATAATCGGTGCGCACACGCATACGCGCGACTCGCTCCACCAGCACCGGACACGCGGCATCGCCAGTCGGGTGCGACGACGCCCGATCAAGGCGACGGCAAACGGCACACGTCACCGCCGCATCGCCCACGCGGACCGAACACCTCTCCACAAGGTGTGAAACCGCGCATTTTGTACACTACGCCTTCGCGGACAGGGACGCCTGGAGTGGCCATAAGTGGCACAGAAAGTACATGTTGGAGCGTGCAGATCCTCACGCACCGGAACCGAGGTCCACCCAATCATTATGCTGCCTCGAAAAGCGGCCGCATCAACCTCAAGCACGTGAGTGTAAGTACCAGATCGTTCGCGGACCGACACTCTACCGTGACATGACTCGGGATTAAGTTGTAAAGTCGGATTGCGCGCGTTAATCGCCCTGATGAGGTTGGGACCAGAAACGCCCGGGTCCACACCGGAAGTGCGGACATGTTGGCGGCGCTTTACGGCCACCCGCACCGAGATGGCAGCAAACGTGACCGCATGACTTTCAATCGCGGATTTAAGCCGGTCCAGAGACTGCTTATCGTCAGTGAAAACCAAGATGGCATGTCGGGTATGGCTCATGCTGACACCCTCAATCCCCACAGTTACGGGGTCGAGATTAGAGCTCAAAAGGGCCGCAACGTCGCGCGCCGGTGCCGAGGATGGAGCGATCGGCGTAAGAAACATAATATAAGCATGCTCTCGCCTGTAGCCAACGTTAGGCCCAGCAGGGATAGCCAAGTCGAGGTCAGCTGGTAGGACAGCACTGGGAGCCGGTACAGTAGCTAGGCGAACCGTTGAGGATGGAAGAGGTAGGCCATGGTTCACGGCTTGTGCATACGTCCTGTCCGAGGAGGGAATCGGCGCAGCAGCCACCGGCGCAACGCAGGCTTGGCGACGCGCCAGCCGAAGCTGGTCACACAACTCATCAACTCGGCCAGACTGGTGTGCGGCGTACGCGCGCACATCCAAACAGTCCTGCAATATCTCAGCCAGACACGTGATAATCTCCGATCGGAAACTATTAGGTACCTTGCAGGAAGAATCAAAAAGGAGATCGGTGATTTTTTTGCTCGCGATCGGCAATACGGCGCATGGATTCAGTGATGTACTGATCAGAATCGGGTACAGCGGTAGATACAGAAATGTTACAAACCGAAGCTGGCGGACTGCGAATAGGGTCATTAGGAGGTAAAAGAGATGTAGTGGGGCCATCCCTCTCGGCGGGCGGGTCGCGATCCCCTCCGGGCAGCTCAGCGTCCAGAATTAAAGAGTCTCCATCAGCCGAAAAGTCAGAATCAGTCGAACCGTCCGAGCGAGGCGTCCTGACGCCACCAGGGTAGTCACGCCCGCGTGGTCGGACGTCATATGCCTAAGCCGAAAGCCCCTCATATGAGGGGCTTTCGGCTTAGGCATGGCAGCGCGCTATAACAGCGGCCTTGGCCATCAGGCGAATGCCGGCCGGTGGCAAGGTGCGGATGAAAATTGCGAAACCCGCGAAAAAAAAACAATTTCGCGTCGAATCAAGCCCTGCCAAGTTAAAAAACAACCCCGATACAATATTTAGACGCCCGAATGGGAAAAAAACACCTTTTGGAGGAAAAATCAGCACCCGATGAAACCGCCGGTCCGAACCACAGCATGAGCGCATGTACCGCCCCGGCCGACTACTTCCCCGTCATTCCTAAAAGCAAAGCAAAAATAAACGTTGGGGAAAACATGTACCTGCAAAAATGCATACCAGGTTTAAAGCCTATTAAAAATAAATGAATAGGGGTTGTTAAACAGAACCCAAAGCGCAAATTTCGTGATAAAAGCCAATAGAAAAATAATTTTTGGGCAACGGTAACGCATTGGTGTCCTGTGGTGTCTCATCGAGCTCAGAAGCCCTCGCGCAGAGCTTTTAATGAAATTGAAATGATGAGGCAGACTCGAGTTGGCATGGGCATGCCATAAAAAAGGTGAAGAAACCCCCCCCCCCCCCTTCCCAGCACAAATGCAACTAAACTTAAAATTCACAAAAAAAAACAGGAATGAAAAGTACAGAGGGTGCAGTAGAGCGGTAAATGACACGTCCGCAGGTCCGGAAGACTTGCGTGAAAGTAAAAAGAAAGAGAAAGAGCAAAAGAAACAGAAAGAAAATCGAAAGGTACGCAAACGTGAAAGTCACAAAGCAAAAAAGGGAAAAAAGAAATACGCGAAAACTAAAAAATTCAAGAACACAGAAATATGCAACACAGTGAGCCTAAATAAGAAGGCCGCGAAAGTTCAGCAGTCTATTCTGGTGCCTCCGGTCTTTGTGGGCATTGATCATTTACCACCAACATGCTTCAGTTTCGGCAGCATCTACAATGTCCGGGTGCCGCAATTGCCCATCAGACCCGGAAGGCAACGCCAGAACGATGCTCAGCACAGTACCGAACACTTTCCCCATTTGAAAAAGTAAAACAAAGAGAAATAGGAAAAAATAAAAACACTGGTCGACGCACACACCGTCACACACGAGGTCCGGGCTTGGTTACCGGTTCCATTGTGGAGTCCAAAACACGGCACGACGAATCCACTTGGAGCTTGTTCCTGCCAGGCCACCACCGTCGACGTCTTCTTGGATCATCAGCGTGCCGGTATGGTCTGACACGGTCTCTCCAGAATTTTGTGTGCAAACAGGCGTACGCCACATGCCCCCATCATGCGGGCGAGGCAAAGCCTCACCATGTTTGGTCCACGCATGCGGTAGGGGCAAGGACGTGTTCGAATCGGTCGTGTATGGGGGGGGGGGGGGGGAGAGAGAGAGAGAGATAAGTTTAATGATGCGAAATGCAGAGAGGTCGGCCTAAGGTAAATTCCTCTAGCCACCTACTCTGCGTTGGGGGAAGGGGAAGAGGGAAAGAAAGAGGGAAGAAAGAGGCGCATGATGGGTGACGATGATGAGAGAAGGAGGATGTGAAACATATGGCAAGCACTTTGGCATGCTCAAAGCCTACAGTCCAGGCCCGTACTTTTTAAAAAGTTCAGTAGCGCCTGCATGGCCTTGAAACTTGATTGAGTGTCTGTGCCAGTCTTCTGCACAGTCTAAGGCTGGGGGTAGCGTTTACGCGCGGATACGTACACCTCATGCGACGCACCGAGTCTCCAGACTGTGAATTGTGCAATGTCAAAGAGACTATAGGTCATGTGCTTTGTGACTGCCCTAGGTACGTGCAAGAGCGTCAAAGGTTCAATAATGACCTTACGCGTCTCGACAGCCCACCCTTGTCGGAGGACGTTATTTTAGGTCGTGTATAGTGACGTCTTGTATTAGGCAGCAATTAGCTAAAAAAATTGTCGCAGTTTCACCTGAAAGGTGAAGCATCAATTGCGATAGCAAATTTGTAGAGAGCTATACGGAGTAATGATATTAGCTTTATCAGCTGTATTAACTTGGACATGCAGCAGCACCGGCAACGCGCAGAACTGTTGTCGACGCCGTCGGCGTTTTGCCCGCGTTCGCTCAAAATGCGTGCGGCGTTGGTGACTGTTGCCGGAGCCTCTGATATAAATAGGCACTTGGTGCCGCAGCTAAACGTCGCCTCCCTTCCCTCCCCCTTCCTTCCCTCCCCCACGGCCTCTCGCGCATCGGAAGAAGGCGCGTTTGCTCCACATATATGGTGATTGTAAAGGAGGAAAGAGACGCCTACTTCTGCAGCCCTTAAGCAAGCACGGCGCGGAACGCGCGTTTGTTCTCCGCCGTGCGTTCACTCCCCGTGAAAGAGCGCGTCCCTCGCGCCCTTTCACTCGCACATACAGCGTTCGGCGGCGCGCGGTCACGATTTCATCTCCATTGACGTCATACGGAACCTCACGGCGACGGCGACGGCGACGCCGACGGCAGAAATCTGCTTTTGAGTGTCCATATAATTGCTATCGCAATAAAACGTGTGTAGCGCCCACCAACGCCGCAGCGCGGAGCGCTATGGTCGGCGCTGTAAACAAAGAGAAAAATAAAGAAACGCAGCGCGTGCTCGGGGCGCAAGCTCGGCACGCGCAGTGTCGTTCCAAAAGCCAGCCACGCTGGTCGTCGCAGCCCCGTCGCTCAGCTCGCCGCCTTCGCCCTTCTGACCAGGGACGACGGCACGGCTCGTACAGCCGCCGTCACGTCCCTCCCACATTGGTGACCCGGGAGAACGCGCGTTCCACCGAGCGACACGCTGCCATGGCTCACTGGCCGGAGCCGCAGTTCGACCCACCACTGCCGCCGTTCTCGTCCAGCTACGTTGGCGCATGGTTCGCTCAGTTCGAGGCGGCTCTGGAGCTTAACCACATCTGGATCCAGGAGTTCATGCACGCGGTACTCCTCGACGTCCTGCCGCTTGCTCTCCAGCTCCACCTCGGCGTTCCATCGCCTGGCCCGCGACCGTACGACGAACTGCGGCAGCGCGTGCTCGACTTCTTCGGCGCTGCATACCACCCTCTTCCAGTGGCTGACCGCACGGTGCGCGAATCGCTGCCTGCGTTACCACCGCCAGCACTACCCGCATCTCAACCTGTGCCCGGAAGCCACCACCAGGCAAGCCTTCCTCCCTCGACTTTCCCCGATACCGTCTTGGCGACAACCCGATGCGCTACCGCACAGTCCCCGGCCTCCGGCTCTCTCCAGGGGTCTCTTACGTACGTGTACGCGCATAATGGCGTCACCAAGGGTATCGACACGACCGCGATACCGGCCACGTCATCGCCTTGCTCACCTCCAACGATGATACGCGACAGTGGTGCCATCACTGACCCTACGCCGGCTCCTGTGCCTCACGCCATCGGGTCTGGCGCCAACGACGTCGCTCCTGCTATTCGGTCCCCGACCAACGCTTCACCCGAGTTGTCTACGCTGCCGGCTGAGCGAGCCTCCGGGTCAACGCAAGAGCCCTGCCCCGTGCCGTCTCCGCTGCCTCCGACCTTGGCAACTGTCGATACACCGCGGCACCTACAAGAAATCGAGAGCGACGCAGCAGCTGTAACCTTCGGCCCTGCCCTGCGCTGCCCGTCCTCTCATTCGACCGACTTGCCATTGGGCCCTTCTGGCGACCACGCTGCCAAGTCAGACGTTGGGGGCTGTGCACGATCGTCGCGCGACGAGGATAGGGCAGCTAGACTGACACCATCATCCCGCGACGCGAGCCGCGATGCAGTCTCGCGTCCACCGTCTCATCCTGTCCTTCGCGCGTCGTGCCCACGTTGGATATCTCCAGCCAACATGACTCGGCTGCTTCTGCTCCGGCTGTCCCAGATTTTCGACTACCCGCACCGGTGCCATCATCGAGCGTCGTCCGACGACGCCGCCTTCCTGGCTGTCACGAGCGCCAATCCCGTCCAAGGCCGTTGACCGTGGCAAGACTGAGACTCCGGCCCGCGCGTCCCGGACCCTCTTCTCTTCACTCGGGCGGTGTCGCGCGCAGATGTTTGCAGCTTGCGACCTCTACGATGGGTAGGGCAAACCCTGACAAGCGCGTGCTTAAGCCACACCCACCAGAGCTGACGCATCTGCGAGCGCGTGACGACCGTGCTAGCGGCTTGTCGTGCCCACCAATGACTGCGCACGGTTCCCGTTCGTTCCGCCAGGTCTGCGTGAACTGCTGCAGAGGCATCTGCCTTCACCCTCTCCGTGCCGGCCTTCTGTGTACCGTGCGTCCGCAACGCCACTCGCAGCCCTCGTCCACCGGAAGGACTTGCCAGTTCCATTCGCCTCCAACGGACTCGCTACTTGGACTGACCCCGGACCATTTTGAAGCTTTTTGCTGGCATTTAATGTATCGCCGTTCCGTCTGGGCGGGGGGCCCTGTAGCGCCCACCAACGACGCAGCGCGGAGCGCTATGGTCGGCGCTGTAAACAAAGAGAAAAATAAAGAAGCGCAGCGCGTGCTCGGGGCGCAAGCTCGGCACGCGCAGTGTCGTTCCAAAAGCCAGCCACGCTGGTCGTCGCAGCTCCGTCGCTCAGCTCGCCGCCTTCGCCCTTCTGACCAGGGACGACGGCACGGCTCGTACAGCCGCCGTCACGTCCCTCCCACACGTGGAAGGAAAAAACTTCGGACGGTGGGATTCAAACTACCGACGTTTGAACCCGCGCAGTGTACTGTCCCGACCCTCCCTTCCATATATGTCTCGTTGGAGCGGCAGTGGTCGTGTCGGTCGATGGGATGTACTGGCGGATAGCCCAGAGCACGTCGCCGACCCGCTGCCCACGTCTTAGCTGGAATGCACACCTGTAACCCGTTGGGGCGTCAGGTTCCCCCCCCGTTCTCAGCTTTCTGTAGTCGCGCAAACGGTAGTGCGTACGGTTTGTTATATTTCATGGTATTTGAGTAAATCGGGGATGTGGGTGCTAATTATTGCCACTATTCGCGTGAGATACGCGCGAGACTGCGCACTGTGTAACAAACTTGGGTACCGTTTAATTTCAATGACGTGTTCTCCCGGTAATCTCAACTTAGCCGCCACTTCTCGCGTTAGTTTAAATTCGTTGAGGAAGTGACTCGCATCCTCACATACCATGCCGCATGGGCATTGTGAGTCACGTTGTATGCGGAAGCGGGCAAAGTAATATGGGAACCGCCCATGCGCCGTTAGCAATGTGACAAGTGGTCTTGGTGGGGGAAAGAACCTCAGGACTCGAGAAGCTACCGGAACCCATTTATAAAGTTCCGTGTCGTGATGTTCATGCGTCCATCGAGTGTTCCACTGGGCAATCACTGCAGCAATGAACGCGCTTCGCACCACTCGGAACGACTTTTTAACGTCCCTACTCAACCCCGATGTCGCCGCCGCATTGGCCGCCATATCTGCTAATTCATTTCCGTACACTCCCATGTGGGCGGGCACGTGATGGAGGCGAATTGCCAAATATAAGGTGATTTGTGCTAGCGCTTATTTGATATCATATTTTGATCTTTCGTTTGTGGTTCGGCTACTGTCGTTAGTAGCGATAAACTGTCGGAATAAATATGGACATTGGGAACACATTCGTGCTTTTGAATGAAGTGAAGCGCTTCTCTAAAAGCAAACACCTCGGCGCAGTAGGCACTGGATGCGGCGTTCAGTCGGTATTTAAGGACCGCGACCATGCTGTCGTTTGGACGCAACACGACTACCGCCGCACCCGCCGACGAGGATGTAAAAGAGCCGTCGGTGTATATATGTGTTCCCGGATGCCGCGATTTTTCGTTTGCATCAGCCGCGCTCAATCTAGTGAATTCGTATCCTCTCGCTCGCGGCGGGTGCTGCTGCCAGCTATCGTGCGCACTTCGTCAGGTGTGAACTACAATTTTCCAAATGTCACCGCACGGCGCTTTTGGAACAACTTAAACTCTGTATTTAGCCGGTTCAGCTCCAGATTTATAGGCGGTTGGTCAAGTAAAATTTGGAGCGCTTCTGTGAGCGTCGTACGGTACGCCGCGGTCAATGCAAGAAGCATCGTTCGCTGCACGGTATTTATTCGGGTTTTTTGCCGGCAATCGGGTCGTTCTGTCCACCACACGGGTGACGCATATGTCATGGCGGGCAAAAGGACTTGCCTGTATAATTGGCATTTGTTCTTCGGGGTGAGCGCCGCGTGCGTATTCAGAAGTGAAATGGATTTCATCGCCAGTGTTTCAGCCTTGCCCTGAACATTCTCGGCATGATCAAAGAAAGATAGACGCCGTTCAATCATCACGCCCAATAACTTCACCGCGTTGCGAAATTTTATGCCTTTTTTGTTGTGGTTGATTTTAATTGTGGGCAGGCTCTTCTCCATGCCGCCTTTGCCGAAAGAGAAGAGAACGCAGATAGTCTTATCGTGGTTCAGCTTTACTTTGCTGATACGCGACCATTCTTGAATGCGGTCTATTGCCTCAGTAGCCTTTGCGATCGTTTCCTGTCTATTCTTAGCCGGTACCAGCACAACAGTGTCGTCCGCGTATGCCTGCACGCGGACGCCCTCTGGCGTCTGCAATCGCAGCACACCGTCCACCACTGCGTTCCAGAGCATAGGCGACAGTGGAGATCCCTGGGGGCTCCCCAACGACGCCTCCGCCGTAACCGCCCCAGAGCGCGCGTGGAACGTGACCGTTCAGCGAGTCAGGAACGCGTGCAGCAATCGCACCAGGTTGTCCGGGCATCCGCGCTCCCTAAAGTATTGAATTACCAAGGGATGCCACACGCTGTCGAAGGCGCCTTGGAAGTCCAAAGAGATAAGCGTCACTGGCGTGTTCCGGGACTGGTGCATGTGGATAAATAGGCATAGACCTTGCAACGCCATCACCGAGCTCCTGCCGTGTGTAAACCCATATTAGTATGCGTGAATGAGGCCTCGCGCTACCAGGAAATGATATAAGCGGCCATATAATAATCTCTCCAAGACTTTCCCCAAAATAGATGGCATGCAGATCGGGCGATATGCACTTGGCAATTTCCGTGGTCGGCCTGGTTTTCGAATAAAAATTACCTTGCTTTGTTGCCAGGCTTTTGGGAAATGTCCGAGAGCAAGTGCGGCATTAAATATCATGAGAATGAATCGTGGGTGATGGCCGCGACAATGTCAGTCGTAAAGCCGTCCAGTCCGGGTGCTGAGCTCGCGGGCATTTTGCCCAATACCGCATCCATTTCACCTTTCGTGAATTCGCAGTCCCTGATTGCGGTGCGGTAAGGCTGCTGCAACCGTTCTCGGATGTCACTGTGGCATGGTGCATCGAGAGCCTCAGTGTCACTGGCAATTAGCGTGTCCAATAAAAGTTGTGCTGATTGCAGCACACCCTCCGTCAGACTACCGTCGGGTAGTCGTAGTGGCGGCAAAACGGTTCGTATGTTTGTTTTTATCGAACGCCACTTTGAACGGCTCCGCAAACAAAGACCGCTTGCTACACGCGGTGCATTTTTCTTTCACAGCACAGTCTTTCTCTATTTCGATGCTCCGTCGGAATTTGGCTAGTGCCGCACTATACACGGGCACTCCTTTAGGTAAGGGGATATCTACCGGAAAGGCGTTGAAGCGCAGTGACACACGACAAAGGAGTATGTCCCTCCCGGCAAATTGCGGGAAAGGAGATCGGGCATCTACTTTTCGACCGGAAAGGTGTACTCTCGCATACAGCGTGCACAACTAATCAATAGACGAAAACGTGTTACATAACTACGGTGCCGCGTAAGTATTTTTTGTTACCTTGGAAAATGTTAAAATGTTTAGTGGTAATGCGATTTGTCGAACATTGAAGATTTACTCTAGCTATATTCTAAAACGCTCGTACCTACTCGCACCAAGTCGCCAGCGCCACCATGTTGAATTCTGAATATGCGCATTATCAAAAAATGGGAAGAAATGTTTTTAGGTTCTACAATCACTAAATGCAATCTACATGCGCAGCTTTTAGTAAATGTTTGCTCTCTTGCTGCTTTAACAAACAACGTTTTTTTCCGCGTTCATCTGAGGAACCACCTAAAGAAGTTAGTGCGATGCCGTGTGTCATCGGCGCAACTCCTTCCTGCAAAGGGTCCTTCGGAGTAACAAAAGGTGTTTCCTGCAAAGGACTTTTGCCCGTGTGTCAGGGGTATAGGATGCCCTGTGTACGGCCCTGAGCGCAGCGTCGCGGCACCGTTGAAACCGGCGACGCATGGCATTCACTTGCTTTTTCTGTATGCTCAGTTCCTTCGTCCACCAGCTCTTTCCTTTATTGTTGTATCCGACCGCTCTCATTTGCTTCTTACTTTCCTTCCCAATGATTTCATACATTTTCTTAACGATCATGTCGAGGGCCTGACTCGACCTGACGACCGCTCCGCTCACTTTTTCAAACCATGCATGATCTTGTATCAGGGTATGGCCACGCTAGCGGCAAAAACGCGCGGCAACGCACCACGCCGCGTGCGGCAATAACGGCAGGAATCTGGGGTTTTGCGGCGTGCCGTGCGAAATGGGTTCGAGACCCACTTCTGCGGCAAATGCCGCGTGCCGCGATATGAAGAACCAATCAAGAGCGACGAGGGTGACGTCACGGAGCCATCACAACTAAAACCCCTATATATAAAAAAGTAGCGTCACGCTTTGAAGAATTCCGCCGCCTCCTCGCACACCCTGTCCGAGGCCGACGCCGCGTCGGTATTGGCCTAATGGCATCACGTGGACCGTCGCGCCGCCGGGCGCCGGCTGCGTTTGTTTACGATCACGCTCCATCGCCATTTTCGCCCGAGAAGCGTCTACCGACTGGCGAGGAGCACAACGATAGCGGCGAACACAGTCGGCGATCGTCGAATCTGATCAGCGGCGAAAGATAAACAAGTAAGTTTCAAGTTTCAAGTTTCAAGTTTATTTCTTCAAAGTTGATACAAATTGTGTGCAAACACTGTATGACCCCTTAGCCAAAGGCTAGTAGTGGGGTCATTTACAAATATGTATTAGTAATCTTGTCAGTGACACTTTATAGCACAAAATAAATATAACGAACACATAGAGCATATAGAAAAACAGTATAGAAGTACACGTGTTTCAAGCGGTGTACGCGGCGCACGCGGCGCAACGGTCGAAAAAGGAGCGCGAAAGAGAGGAGAAACGAGGAGGAGGGAAGGCGGAGGAGGAGATTGTCGCTACTTTTTATATATAGGGGTTTTAATCACAACCGGACCGCCGCCGGTCCGCGTCGGGTTTTCAATCGACGGTCGTCGTCTCTCGTATGAAACAACGAGCGCTGGCGCTGTTGCTCGCGCATTCGGAGAGCGCGGGAGATCTTATCGCGCTGCCGCGCGGCGAGACACGCTTGCCACGGTGGCCTCGCGGCAACTTGCCGCCCGCGGCATGACGCGCGCGTTTTTTGCCGCTAGCGTGGCCGTACCCTTACATAAAAGCTTTCGCCTGCCACGCCGCGTGAGACGCTTTTCCCGCCGCTGTGTGCCGGTGTGTATGACGACGTCAATGAGTTGGTCCTCCGAAAAGGAATCATCCTCAGCAACGCTCCATGCGTATCCATGTTTGATTAAGTGCGGGGTCGCCAAGGTCACGTCTATCCAACTTCTGGTATATTTATTCGTGTGTGTGGGCGGCGAAGCCGCGTCATTCAGCACTACCAATCCATTTGCCGCCGCGAATTCAATGAGGCGCGAACCTCTGTTGTCGTTTGCGCGTGGGCCCCACATTTCGTGACGAGCGTTAAAATCTCCCATCACAATTACACTCTGCGATTGACATCTCGCAAGGCTGGTCGCGATTCCATCTAGTGTCGCATCCATCGGCTTGTGTGGAGGTGCATACGCCGAAACCATCGTCCACTCATTGTCAGCCCAGCTACAACGTACCGCGACCACCAGCTCAGAGACGTAGATCGGAAACATGTCAAATGGTGGTCTGCGTGCCACAACAGCGCTAAGAGCGCCTTCCCTCTCGCCGAAATATATGAATTGCGGCGGCAAATGTGGTGTGCTTCCCTTCAGTGCATACGTATCGCATGTGGCCGCCACCGAAATCTCGCTTGTGATCGCCGCAGTCGCGCGTTTGGCATGATCCATATTTACTAGAACAAGTTTTACTGAAGCGGTCATTTCGGCACTGATAGCTGTTCAAGTACCAACCGCTCAAAACCTGCAGGTCATTCACCAAACGCGCGACGCGCTGCCTGTCCAATCGTATAGTTTTGTCCAGCCCATTCCCCTCCCCACGGAGCTCGCACGCTCTGCGCTACGCTCCGTAATTAGTGCGCGCCCGGAGTCGCCCTACCTTCTCCAAGAGAGCCGGGCAACTGGGGAAGCCCGTCGGGTGAGTTGTTGCGTGACCCAGCTTCTTGCATTCAGTGCAACACACTGCATCATCTCCTATTCGAACTCTGCACGTTACCGCCAAGTTGTTTCCACCGCACTTCATGCACGCCGCTTTAGCTGGTTCATCTTTATGCGGACACGTCATGCGACCGTGTCCATACGTCGCGCAGTATGTGCACGTAGGTACATGTAAGTCCTCGGAGGCCAATACTGACGTCCATCCGACAGACAGGTGGGGCCATTTCATAATTCGCTTGAACGCATCGGGGTCGACCTCCGCAACAAACGCACTCGTCCCCGCCCGTTCCCGAAACGTCACTCGCACCTTACACTTTTCTAAGTCTAAATCAAGTCCTTCATTCCCCTCGTTTAGTACGCGCAAGAATTCGTCGGGCGCGATGTCAGGGTCCACACCGTTAAATTTTATGTGGGGGTTACGTTTCTGTCCCAGTCTAACTAACATGGACGCGCGAGTCACAGAGTTGTCTTTAATTGCCTGCTGTAAATTGTCAAGCGACTGTTTGTTGTTCGAAAAAACGGTCAGACCGTACCGGGTGTGGTGTAGGCTGATGTCTTTGATGTGCTTGGCACCAGGGTCGATGTTGGTCTTCAGTAGTCTCAGGACGTCTCGCGCCGGCGCCGTCGTCTGAGCGATCGGCGTCAAGAACGCCACGTGGTTGTGCGTCGGCAGAGACGGCGCCCGCGCCGCCACTCCAACGGGATGCCCCGCCCGGGCATGCGCAGGCCCCGCACCAAGGACCGCGGCGTACGACAGCCCGCCCGGCGGCCCCGACGTCGGTGCGACCGACCGGCCGCCAAGACCACCGGCGCTGGCAGCAGGCGCCGAGAAGTCGGGTCCGAAGTGTGACTCCCCGCTCCGGGCCGGGAAGTCGTCCTGGAGGGCAGTCCTCGGCTGCGAATGTAGTCGCTTCTGCAAGGCCGCATTCTCCCGGCGCACGTCCGCATTCTGCCCCTGCAACGCAAGCGTCGCGCCGCGGTACGTGGCCGCGTCCGCTCTCAGGTCCGAACAAAACGCCACCATTTCAAATACCTTGGACGTGATAAATTTCCGTGCCTTGACTGGCGCCTTGTGAGCCGCCAACGTACAATAACTGAGGATCTCGTCCTCGATTTCGCGGATTCGCCGTTGGACTCGGCTCCCGAGGTCCGAGGGCAGCGCGGCGGTCACCACAGTGGCCTCAGACACGGAGGACAGAGCGTCCTCTTCCTCGCCTCCGGCTGGAAGCTGCGTGTCCGAATTATCGGGCATTTCATTTATCAAAGCGCAAAAACGCGCAATCACCGCGTCCCGGTCCTCAGAAAAGTCCGACCCCTGTGATCGGGGCGACCGTCCGTCACTTGTATGCTGCGGCGGGGACGGCGAGATGGAATGCACCTCCCTGGTGTTAGGCATGGCTAGGGCAATCGTGTCTCGCCATGGCGCATATACCCCTCCAACGGGCGGGGGCAGACAACCAAAGACCAAAAATAAGGAAATGCCCCTTTTTTGACCCAACCCCCGCGTCGAATAGCGTCCCTACACGTTTAAATTAACCCCTAGCTAAAATGTTGAGCCGGGAATCAAAATTAACTGGCCTTTGGTCGAAAAACCTGGAGAGCGAAGCGCTGGCCGAACCGAGCAATAGCCCGCGCGCCCTTGTGGAGGGCGCGCGGGCTATTGCTCGCGGTCCGAACCACAGCGCTCGTGCTGTGGTTCGGACCGGCGGCTGCATCGGCTCCTGATTTTTCTTCGAAAAGGTGAGGTTTTTTCCATTCGGAATTTTATATCGGGGTTGTTTTTTAACGTGCCAGGGTTTGATTCGACGCGAAATTGTGGTTTTTCGGGCGATTTTTCGCCTTTTCTCACCGTAGCCTGCCGTCGGCCGACATCCAGCTGTTAGGCATGGCCGCTGCCTGTGTGGGCAGCCATGTCTGAGACGAGGGATGTGCAGGCCTGACGCCCTGCCGTCCGGGCGCGACCCTCCTGATGGGGACAGGTCACCGCGCTCGGACGGTTCGAGCGATTCTGTGTTTTCTGCAGATGGTGACGCGATTCTTTGCGGGGCGGAGTTGCCGGGGGGGGGAGCTTGATCCGCCGGCCGGGAAGGTACCCACTACCGACATTTTACCGCCTGCTAACACGGTCCATAGTCCTCCGCCTTCGATTTGCGGAACTTCTGTTTCCACGGTCCAGCCGGGTTCGGATCAGGTGATCACTGCCGCTTTGCATCGCATTGCTGATAATGGACCTGCTCTTTCATTCCATTTGTAAGATACCCAATAGCCAACGGTCGGAGATCATTACGTGGCTCTCGGAGATCGTGCAGGAGTGCTCTGATGTGCGCGCGATTGCCGCGCACCAGTCGGGTCGCGTCGATGAGTTGCGCGACCAGCTCCGACTGGCGAGACGCCCGGCCGGTGGCACGTTGCCGCCTGCTGCGCAAACAGCCGGCCCGATCAGGACGTACGCGGCTGCTGCTCATCTTGGCATGCAAATGCCGTCGACATCGACGAACCTGCCGCCAACAGCGCTGGCTCCCGGAGACGTACCTCGCACAGACCCGGACTTGGCTGTTCCGCCTCCTCGCGACTTTGGTCCCAGGCGAGATCATGCTTTCATTGTGTTTTTGACGCCCATTGCTCCGTCCGCCGCGCCCGCGCGGGACGTCGCGGCACTCCTTAAACAAAACATAGACTTGGTGGCTGAGGGCACCGGGACTATCAGTCCACGCCACACGCGTTTTGGTTTGACGGTTTTCACTAATGAGAAGGAGTCTTTCGACCGCCTTAAGAGTGCGATTGAGCGCAATCCATTCACCTGCACCGCATTATCAATAAAGGTCGCCGAAAAAAGGCGTCCACATGTTAGGTTATCAGGTGTTGATCCTGATGTAGGTGCACACGGCCTGATTGCCGCGATCAATGCTCGGAACCCGACTATCCACCTTAGTCCTGACTCGTGTAAAGTGCGGGTCTCTTTTCGGGAGAGATCCGGCAACTACACGCATGTCCTTGAAGTGGACGCGACCGCATTCCGCTCGCTTATGGCGCGCGGAAGATTATTGAATGGCTGGACTTCTGTCGCGGTGCGCGAGGATGTTCACATCCCGACGTGCACGTACTGCGCCACGTATGGGCACTCTAAACGGGGGTGCCCGCACAGGATGGACCCTTCGAAGGCACTCTATACAAAATGTGCCGGCGCTCACCTCGCGGAAGCATGCTCCGTTCGAAGGGGGGACGCGGCGGTGTGTTGCGCGGATTGCCGGCGGGCGGAGCGGGCGTCGTCGCACCCTACGGGAGACGCGCGGTGTCCGATTTTACTGGAGCGCGTTGCGCGGATGCGTATGCGCACTAACTATGGCTAATGCGACACTTATCCCCTTTCCTGGTACCTGGGGGGTCGCGCAGTTGCTTTTGTCAGTCGCTTTAACAGGTGGCATCTGGATCTGCCGGGTCTATCCGTTTTGGCTGCTCTGTTTTTTGGCAACGTTTGTTGGCAGCTGCGCGGTCCCTTTCCCTCTCCGGCGGGCGGGTGCGCCCCTCTGGCCTTCTCTGCTCCTGTGTGTCACCTTTTATTTTCAAATGTCATTCTTTTCTCTTCCTTCTTCCATTACTCACCTTTTTCCTTTGTTTTCCCTTCTCTTTTATTTTCTTTTGTATCTGTTGTTTCTGTTCTCCCCAGTTACCCTCATCTCTGCGCAATTAAGTACTCTAGTGCTCTCTTCCCCTTTTTTCTCTCTCGCACTCCGTTTTCCGCTACAACACCGCACTCTATGTACACAAATCTTTCAGCACCCTTTCCTTTTTCCCTCAGCTGCCGAGCATTTTCTTAGCCCGGTGTTGCCAACGGGTATCGCATATTGTGGTGGGTGCCCATGGTTGTGGCGCCGCGGGTTTGCACTCACGTTCCGGTTATCTGACATCGACAATGGATACCAACACACCTATTAAATTTCTGCAGGCGAATCTCGCTCATTCCAGACAACCTATCCTTCTTCTGTCCGAATTCATCATACAGCATCAAATTGATTCTATCATTCCCTCCGAACCTTATACACGTGGTAACTCCCTCCCACACCTTCCCCATACGCATATTACATACGCTTCTCCCATTAATCCCCGCCTGGCTCTGTTAGCGCCCAAAAATACCTATGACGTGTTTTTAGTACACGCCCAATCCTTGTATGTTGTTATCACCTGTGCCGCCCCTTCAGTTTCGTTTACGGTGATTGCTGTCTATGCCCCTCCGCACGAACCTCTTGAACCGCTCTTTGACGAGCTGCAACTCCTCCTGTCCCGGATCACGATGCCTTTTGTTATCATGGCAGGTGATTTTAACGCTAAACACCAACTCTGGGGTCCTGTGGATGGTGATACCCGTGGCGCGCAGCTCGCGCAATTCACTGCAGCAAATAATCTCATAGTTTTAAATGACCCCCGCTCGCCACCTACCTTTCAGTCTCACCTCGCGGAAAGCTGGATAGATGTTTCTTTCGCGTCCGTCCCTCTCGCCTCTTGCGGGCAGTAGAGGACTCCGAAACTCTCTCTGACCAAAAATTCATTCAATTTTCTTTTTCAGCCAACGCAAACCTAAACATAAACGTCTGACCAAATCAGGTACATAGGCTCTCTTGCAGACATTTGTCAATTTGCCCTGGTTTACCATGGTGCAGGGGACGACTCTGCGCTCGCCGGAGGCGATCGACTTGGTTATAGCCAAGTTTTACGCCATCTTCGACCGCCTCTGCCGTACGCATTCTCGTTGGGTAAAACCGCGCCCACAGTCGACCAATGCGTGGTGGACCCCCGCACTCACTGTTGAAAGAAAACGCGTCCGTGCCTTCCGCCGGCGTTATCAAAGAACCACCGACCCATTCACTCAGACGGACATTTAAAGACAGTTATTATGCCGCTCATGGAAATTACAAAATGAATATTGATCGGGCCAAAATAGCAGCTTCGAAATGCCTATGCTCCGATCTCTCTAAACGCAACCTATTCGGCCTCCCCTTTCGCATCTCGTTTGGCAAAACTAACAGTCAGCTTCCCTCACTCCCCTTACCTAACGGACAGTATACGTCCGGTGTACTGGACTCCGCCCGTTTCCTGCTTTCCGAACAAATTTCTGTTGATTCTCGCTCGATGGACGACGAACATCATGATCGCTTGCGCAGTATTGTGAACACGCCTTATTCGATGCCAATTCCGGACCTTCCTTTTACGATTGGCGAGATTGAACATGCGCTGAATTCAGGGAACTTAAACGCCGCACCTGGTCTTTCGCTATCACACACTCTTTCGCTATCACCCGTCCTTTTTTTTTTCTCTTTCTATTCAACCAGTGTTTACAGTTATCCCACTTCCTAGGGAGGAAGAGGAAGTTACAAATGAGCGCAGACGCGGCTGCGTCGGCTCCCGCTTCTTTGAATGTTTTCGGACATCTTTTTGGTGTTCTTCACAGATATTTCGGTTTTTTCTAAACCAGTTTTGTGCGAGCTTTCCGACGGTACCGTTTTCGCTGGGGTGAGTGAACTTTTCGGCGAGTTATTGAACATTGGTGCCTAGGCTTAATTACAAGTACGGAGCTAGGGTTAGCTTCGAGTACAGCACTCTTGCGGCGGCGCCGGGCCTCTTAAGGCCCCTGTCGCGCCTGAAAAGACGGCGAAGATGCCCGAAATGGTGACGGTTGAAGGCATGGACATCAATCCGGAAGACTTCGATGGAGCTGGGTGGACCACCGCCCTAGGCGCCAGGCGACGACGGGATCCGGCAAAGAGCGCGGCGGCCGCTGCTGCCGCGACGAAGGCAAGCACGGCGACGAAGAACGCTTTCAACGCCCGCTCCTGCTCGACAGTTCAGAGGGTCGTAGCCGCTTCGCGGCTCCCCCGGCTGCCGAGAGACGAGATTAAGGTCATTGTACGGCCCCGAGGAGGGCTCGACGTTTCGAAGGCGGACTTGGTGCTGCTGGCGAGGGCTCTGACCATGGCCGCGGCGCTAACCGACCAACAAGCATCGGAGGACACGATCTGCTCTAACAAGGTACAGAATATTATTGTGATTTCGACTCCAGTCACATCCAACGCTGCCGCTTATGCGGGCATCCAGAAAATTCACACAAATGTCGGCGCTTTCGAGGTCTCTGCATACGTGGCCGCGCCGCAAAACACTTGCAAAGGGGTCATCAGGAACGTTGACCCCTCGATAGAAGAGCATGCCCTCAGAAGCATGATTGTAAATCAAAGGAACCCGACCGCCATTGAAGTTAAAAGAATCAAAAACACGCATGTCGTTGTTATCCTCTTCGACGGGCTTCGAGTTCCAAACAACGTCATGTGCGGAGCGGCCCTATTGCCATGTTCCCTTTACAAACGACAAGTCGACGTTTGTCACGCCTGCGGGCGGGTTGGGCACAGGGCCGACGTATGCCACAGTAGCAAAGAAGAGAGAAGTAAATGCCACAACTGCGGAGAAGCGTTCCCAAACGGCGCTGCAGAAGAACACAACTGCACCCCGAAGTGCAAGCTCTGCGAGGGCAACCACCCCACGGGCGACCGTTCATGTAGTGAAAGATTTCACATTCCATACGTCGTGCGAAGACGAAGGAGAAGAAGACGAAACCGCTCCGGCAGAGAAGCCAACCCTGACAAGGTCAACGACCCAGTGGCCACGCAGAAGGAGCCGGCAGGTGGCTCCATCCCCAAGCAGCGCTCCCACTCCACAGGCGCTCTCACTCCAGAGGGCGCTCCCACTCCAGAGGGCGCTCCCAATCCAGAGGGCGCTCCCAATCTAGAAGGCGCTCCCGCTCCAGGGGCCGATCCCGGTCCAGATCCAGCTCCACGCGGCCCGGCAAGAAAATGACCTGGGCCGACATGGTCAGCAACAACGGCTCTGCACCGCCAACTTCCAAGCAAGGTAAGGCACAGTCAGAGCACGTGCCAGACCCGCGAATACACACACTAGAGCGGGAAAACAAAGCACTCAAACAGGAACTAGCTGAACTCAGGGCAACCCTAGCTAGGCTAGAAGGCCGTATCTTAAACAACACACCGACACCCATCCCTCAATCTTCCGGGTCCGTTATTGCACCGTGCAACACAAACAAACGCAGGGCCGTCGTCATCCAAACCAATGACGATACATCCGACGTGGACACGCTTATGTCTGATGCCAGCGAGGCTCCTTCTGACGCCTCCGTTAGTGACAACAAAGCTAAGAAGCGCAGCAAGAAGAAGAGCAAGTACAACGCATTTCAATCGGTAATTACTGAAATTAAGGAGGCACTCACGCAAATCTGCGGCAGACTCGACCGCCTAGAAAGACCAATCGCTCATCCCAAAACCACGAAAATCATCCCCACGCCGGACCCAGGGCCCATGTCTGCTCTGGGACCCCCACCTGCCCCGCCCGCACCCTCCAGGCCACCAGGTCCAATGAGTGAGCCGAGCATAAATGGGGCCATGCCAAACCAATACAATGGATAACGCACCACAATTTTTCAAGATCTGGCAATGGAACTGTAACTCATTCAACAAAAAGAAAGCTAACCTAACGCAATTCGTCAGATCATGTAAAGAAAAGCCACACGTCATCATCCTACAAGAGTGCGGGGCGGAAAAGAACATTCAAAACATGTCCTTCTCGGGGTACAGGGTTTCCAGGCCGACCCTGGACCCCGAGTTCAAACAAGCCAGGGGCATTGCCACTCTCATCCGCAAAGACGTCAGCTTTGTGGAAAGGGGCACCCCGACATACAAGAAAGGCCTGGAATCCATGCTCACAGAAATAATTCCCAGTCGGGCCCTAAAGACCAACCTTTACATACTAAACGTCTACAGTTCCCCGACTGACAGACACAGGAACTTTAACAAACTTCTCACATCAGCCGCGTCGCAAGCAAAGGACAGGCCGCTGATCGTTGCCGGAGACTTCAACGCGCACAACACCGTCTGGGGCTACGCCACCAATGACAGGAAGGGGATTAACCTTGCCGAGTGCGCGGACACCCTAAGCATGCAACTCATCACGGACTCAAGGTTCCCGTCGCGCAGAGGCAACTCGGTTCAGAGGGACACCACCCCGGACCTGACGTTCCTCGTAAACGCTGACGGGTCGTGGGACAACCTGCAAGAGGACCTTGGAAGTGACCATTACATCCTGGAAATCAACGTCCGCATCACACCCACTCCTCCCAAGACGTACACCTACGTCGACTGGGATCTATTCAGAAGAATGAGGGCTAATGAGGACAGACAAATAGAAACCTTCGAGGACCTACTAGAAAATTTGAAAATTACAGTGGCCAACGCCACTAAAGAAATAAGCGTGGACCTAGAGGTACCAGCCATGGACTCCAGACTCGCACACCTCCTGGAGGCCAAGAACGCGCTAAGACAAAGATGGAAACAGCAGAAGCTAAACAGGAGGCTGAGGTCTAAATTAACGAAAATCAACAAAGAGATCGAAGAACACTCTAGAAAGTTGAATGCGCAGCAATGGGACGAGGTTTGTAATGAGGCGGACGGTAAAATGAGAAGGGGCAGCAAGTGGAGCCTTCTCAAGAACCTCTTCACCGACAGCAACAAACCGACCAAGAGTAATGCCCGACTAACGATCGAAAGGCTCATTCATCTTCATACGAAAGAAGGCACGAATCCGCGGGACATTGCTGACACCCTGGCAGACATCTACCTGCCGGTAGAGCACAAATCTGTACCGTGGGACGACCCGACACGCGTGTATAAGGGGAAACCTCAACTCTCGCTGGATCGTCCTTTCGAAATTTCGGAGATTGTGCACGCCCTTCACGACCTAAACGGTCGCTCGGCCCCCGGCCCAGACGGACTAACAAACAAACTACTCAGAAATCTAGATGACAAAGCCATACAAATTATTACGAGCAAAATTAACGAGGTATGGGCTGAAGGCCGGGTGCCGGACGAATGGCGAACTGCCCATGTAGTCCTCATCCCCAAACCTGGAAAACCACTCCATGTAGAGAATCTGAGGCCCATCTCCCTTACGTCGTGCCTCGGGAAGGTCGCGGAACATGCCATCCACAATAGAATTGGAGAGCATATTGAAGAAAACGGTCTATTCCGCCACAATCTTATAGGCTTCAGAAAATCCCTATCCACGCAAGACGCCATGCTACTCATCAGGAGCGCCGTCATAGACAACAAATCCAGGGATGTAAAAGGCATCCTGGCGCTCGACCTAACAAAGGCCTTCGATACGGTCAGGCACGAACACATCCTCAACGAAATCTCCACTTTAGATCTCGGAGTAAATTTCCACAATTTTGTAAGATCGTTTTTGGATAACCGAACGGCCACCATAAACGTCGGACAAATCAGAAGCAGAAAGCACATGCTAGGTAACATCGGCACCCCGCAAGGGTCAGTGCTTTCGCCGCTTCTTTTCAACATCGCAATGCACGATCTCGCAAACAAACTCTCGAAAGTCCCGGGGGTAGGGCACGCGATTTACGCGGACGACATCACCATTTGGTCCACGAGCGGCCCGCTAGGCACTCTGGAGCAGAACCTACAGCAAGCGCTGGACACCACGGAAGCTTTCCTTACAAACACGGGACTGAAGCTCTCCCCCAGCAAATCAGAGCTCCTCCTGTGCAAACAAGGCCCCAGGCAGAGACAGCCCCTTAGCTTCCTCCCCGTTCACCTACACACCAGGGACGGAGGAAACATCCCCAGGTGTAACACAATTAAGGTCCTGGGCATGGTCATTGGGGCTTACAGCAATGACAACGCGGAGGCACTAAAACGCATCACAAAGAGCACCCACAATTTCACCAGGGTCATATCACGGGTCGCTAGCAAAAGGGACGGACTGAAAGAGGACAACCTCATGAAAGCATTTCACGCTTTCCTCATCAGCCACGTAACTTACGCCGCTCCCTTCCTCAACTGGAAGAAGACGGAGCTGAACAAAATCGACACACTAATCAGAACAGGATTGAAAAAGGTCCTAAGCCTCCCTAGAAACACTAGTACGGAACGACTCCTTCAATTGGGGCTACACAACACGGCAACAGAACTCTTTGAAGCACAGCGAAACGCCCAAATTAGTCGGCTCTCACTCACAAAGGCGGGCATCGACATATTACTAGAAGCAGACATACAGCCCCTCTTCATGCCACCAGAGAAGTCGCAACTATGCATAAATGCCAAGAGGTCAATAACCGTTGATGCAATCCCAAGAAACATACACCCGACCCACAACGAAGGGCGGAGAAAAGCGAGAGCGAAGGCAATCCTTGGCAACATTAATCGTAACGAAACGCAAGTCCTCTTCGTTGACGCGGCCAGATATTGGAATCGAGGCGCATACGCAGTCTCTGTGGTGGACGCCCATGGATCACTCGTCAACGCAGCCACGGTGGTTACCAACTTCACTCACGAAGCAGAAGAAATGGCCATCGCGGTGGCCCTTCGAAGCTGCAAAGAAGCCTCCGTCATTTACTCGGACTCAAGAACAGCCATCAGAACCTTCTCGGCGGCCCTCGTCTCTAGGAAAGCAGCTACGGTGGTCAACAAAATCTTCCAAGAAACGGGAGGAGATAACCTCACGTCCCCACACATCACATGGTTCCCGGCCCACATGGGCAACATTTCCGGACCTCCTGACTGTAATCCGAACGAGCGGGCACACCAACTGGCGCGAGAACTCACATTCCGCGTCTGCGGTCCGCCCCCTCGCTTCAACCCAGCCTGGAGGGATTTAGACAACAAAGACCCGCTTGTATCATACCACGAAATCACTTCAAATCATAGGTTAGCACGAAGAATTTTTCCTCCTCCTCACCAAAACCTCAAGAAAGCACAGGCCGTCACTTACAGACAGTTGCAGACTAGGACGTACATCACACCAACAACACTAAGCAGGATCAATCCAGATTTTCCTACTGCATGCCCACACTGCGGCCACGAATACAACACATGCTCTGGCTGTGCCCTGCCAACGCGGGCACGGACTTTCCTGACCAGTCCTCCTGGGACTCAGCGCTCAGAAGTACAGAGCTCATCGCTCAGCTCAAGGCTGTCCAGAGGGCCCGGGCCGTCGCCGAAGGACTATGTCTACCGGCCCCGACCTGGGTGGAGCCACCGGATAGATTGGCGGGGCCTCCGGCCCCGCTTTAATTCTTTCTCCTCAGGACCTAAATAAAGTTCGTACTCACTCACTCCCACTTCCTATTGGCGTAACGGTCGAATTATTTTCATTGCGAAACCCAACCGCCCTCCTGATTCCCCCGCCTCATACCGCCCTATCGTTATCAATTCGCTTTTTCGTAAAATTTTGGAACGTTTAATAAATTCTCGCCTATATTTTTTCCTCCACTCCCACAACCTTCTTCACAAGAATCAATTTCGCTTTACGCATGGGAATAGTGCGCCCATTGCTTTGTACCATCTTAGGAGAACCCTAGTGGCCTTCAAAGATAAAAAATTGCACGCCGTACTGATTTGTCTCGATTTTAAGGGCGCCTTTGACAGCGTCTGGCACCCTGCGGTGTTACACTTCTTTCGGTCCCATAATTGCCCGGCTAAC
Source organism: Dermacentor silvarum (assembly GCF_013339745.2). Taxonomy (NCBI): domain Eukaryota; kingdom Metazoa; phylum Arthropoda; class Arachnida; order Ixodida; family Ixodidae; genus Dermacentor; species Dermacentor silvarum. Next base: position 209,963,882 of record NC_051157.2, on the reverse strand, counting down.
CTTTACTACCTTCTTAAATCCTTCCCTACCGACCGCAGAGTGATTTTCCTGTTCACGCGCAGGTGAAGTGTCCGCCGCTCCAACATTGGGCAGCCCCCAGCGGTCACCCATAAGTCCACTGTTGTGGAACATCATCATTTATGGCTTGTTAGAACTCCCCTTCCCCGCTGACGTGTTTTCAAAAACGTACGCCGATGACACGGCTATTTTTTGTGCCCCTCGTTGAATAAAAGCAACCTAAATAAAAGTGAGGGAAACCCGCACCACCACAGGTATCGCAGGTTTCAACCAATGAGACATAAATGAAAAGGGGTATGAACCCAAAACAGTTTTGAGAAAAAACCAATGGAAAAAAAATTAACTGCGAGATAAAGCCGAACGAAATGTCAAAATGATAGCGTGGGCAACGAAAAGCTCGATATACCCAAAGGTCAGCATCGGCATGGTGGGATGCATCTCGACTGCGTTTATTAATGCATAGCTCACAGAAGCACTTGATACAAAGAGAGAAAAGAGAAGGGCTTTAGGATGAACAGGAAAGATGTCCAAGGCGGCAAGGCAGGCCATCGAGAACAAAGACCAGGCAGGTGCGGACAGGTGGTAGTGTGCAGGTGGCCCAAAATTCCAGGGATAGGGGAGGTCATTGATGTGCTGAAAATGGCTTGCAGCTGGGAAATATCTAAAGAATAGGCGGAAGGTAAGCGAAAAGAAAACACAAAACAATATGATGTGGTACAGAAAACAAACCAAAAGGCGTGTGCAGGGGAGCGCGAAGAAGAACGATGATGATGATGACAGGTATGAGGATGGAGTCCAGACATTCCGCGAATAGTACCCCCGGAGCAACGCCCCACCTTAGTTAGCGTAACCAAGGGCACCAAACAACGAAAGCTGGATAAAGAGATGAAAGAGAAAAGAAAACAGTTATGTGAGGGTAAGAAAAGATGCAAGTAGTATAAACAGAAAGAATCAAGAAGAAGATGGGAATGTGAAAGAAGAAATTAGGCGATAAAGGCGAATTAATAGTGCTCTCTTCCGCTGGCTAAGGAGAAGTGAAGGGTAGTGTGTGGGAGTGAGAATAAAGTCATTGTGATCCTTAAGTAAGGTAGCAACCTCGGAAGTTAATGAGCAATGGTTAAAGTAATGAAGTAGGTCGATACAGGAATCACCGCAGGCACAGTTACTATGATTGGAGAGATGAAACCGGAAAAAGTAGAAAGGTAATCGGGCATGACAGGTGAGAAGTTGAGCAAGAGGTTTACGGGGCGGGAAGAAGGCAGGTATCTTTAACACATTTGGAACCCAACGGTAAAGCGCCGTGTCCGCGCTATCGCGCGACCAGGCAACATGCCACTGGGCGTAGGAGGATGCACGCATCCTAGATTTAATTGAGGTCTGTGAAAAGAGAATGGACCTGGAAATTCCCCGCGCCGCAGCCGAACCGGCGATGCTGTCTGCAAGCTCATTGCCGACAGCACGTGGAAGAAGAAGACGGGACGGAATGATAATATAGAAAGGAGGAGCTGTTTAGCTTCATGAACGTAGGTATTCGTGGTGGTTAAAGCATATATGGCATGAAGAAGCGAGAGGCAATCAGAATATATATGAAGCGGGGTAGCATGAGGTAATGTGCTGGACGTATGTGATGGCCTCTAAGAACGCGATGACCTCAGTAGCATAAGCACTAGTTGCCCCAATGATCCTGTATCGACCCACTTTAATGATGCGGCCATGAGGGTGAAACAAGACGAAGGCAGAACCAGCGGAGAAAGAAGTGTAGGAACCATCTGTATACAGATGATATACAGGCAGGGAGGTTACACGACGGACTTGACGGAGTTCCAGAATTTGAAAGTGAAGGCGAAATTTGAGACTAGGGTGAATGAGCCAGGGATTAAGAGGATACTGGGTTTCACGGGGGTCGTACGTTGAGGGGCCATAGAAGGTAAGGGTTTTGAGACTAAAAAGGGAAAACTGAGCATTTAATCGATCCAATTCAATAGTTAGGGGGAGAGCATGGGCGAGAACCTGAAGGGAGGAAGTGCGGGTGGTGCGAAATGCGCCAGTCATAGTTAAAAGGAGAGTGCGTTGAATAGAGGTTAATTTAAGTTTAAATTGCGAAGTCGGGAAGGTCGGCCATCAGACCGGGGAGGCGTAAGTGATAGAAGAAAGAAGCACCTGATTGTAAAGTAAACGTAAAACGGGAGAAGACAGAGAATAATGCATGCGGATGAACAAGAGGAGACGGGTGGAGAGAAGATCGGATTTCGTACGAAGGTAAGTTCAGTGTTCGTTAAATGTGACATTGGTATCGAAAATAACTCCCAGAATCCTAATAGTAGTTTTTTGATTGCAGGGAGGTTCCGTTGACACGAACAATGGGTTGACGGGTGCGTGATGGTGATGATGATGATGAATGACTATTAGGAAAACAGAGAAAAAATGTCACAGTTTCGCCCTAAGGGCGAAGCGATGAATGCGATAGCAACACAGCAATGTCATACGAAGTAAGGTGAGCGGCTTTGGTAGCAATATGAATTGTAGTAAACATGAGCTGATTAAGTAAGCAGGTGTGCTGCGGCGTAAGTAGACCGACATGAAGAGAGACTCGATGACCACGAGAAGGCGCGTGTGAAACGGTGGTGAAAAGAAAAGTAATGATAGGTATACAAAAATGCTAGATAAAGAACATGTATAGTATACCTGATTAAATCAAGCAGGCTAGGTGACTATTTGTCGCCGCCCCGTTTCAAAGGGGATGCCAATAAATCATCATCATCATCATGTTGATGAGAAGCGCTTCCCGTGGGCAGCGCGTGCGAAGGGACACACCTGTAGCGCTGCACTGCCGACCAGGGCAGCATTGCATGTGTAGCGTGCGTTGGAAAATGTGGCCCGACTATTACTAACTGATTGAAGAAGCGTGGTGTGAGCGCGCACAAACAAACATGAATAGATCACACTGAATGATTGCAGACAACGACCGTCAAAACGCTGGCAGCGAGCGGATATATACGCCGCAGGAGCGGGCGAAGGTACGTGCGGTCTATCGCTTCAACGGAAACTGAGCGGCGAATGCGCATAAAGGTCAGAGCCGTGGGGAGATAAGAGACGGTGCGGTCGAACGAACGACGAGCGCGGTTGTTGGCAGCGTAGAAGTGCGCCCCCCCCCCCCCCCCCGCTCCTTCCGGCGCTGGCTTCCCGCTTCCTTGCTTGCGCGTGGGAGAGATAAGAGACTGTGCGGACGAGCGACGAGCGCGGTTGTTGGCAGAGAAGTGCCGGCGCTGGCTTTCCGCTTCCTTGCTTGCGCGTGGGAGATTGAGTGCGTTCGCTCTCCGTGATAGCGCGCGTCCCCGCACGCTGCCTCTGGGGCATACGGCGCGCGGCGAAGATTTTATCTATACGGAACCTCACGGCGACGCCGACGGCGACGGCGACGCCGACGGCAGAAATCCGGTTGAAGTGTCCATATAATTGCTATCGCAATAAAAAAGATTTGTCGGTGCTGATAAGGACTTTACACCGTGAAGCCCAAGCGGAAATAAGGCTGCGAGATTCAGAAGCTTTGGCTTCAAGTTCTAGTCTACTGGTGGCGGAAATCACTAGCACATGTGTCATCTGCGTATGCTTGGGCGAATACATCTGGAGGAAAAGGGATTTCAAGGAGGCCATATATAACAATGTTCCACAGTAGTGGACTGATAGGGGAACATTGAGGGCTGCCCAATGTGGGAGTAGCGGACACCTCGCCAGCCTGGGAACAGAACGTGACTTTACGGTTATGGAGAAAGGAAAGTAGATGGTGGTAGAGGTTGTTGGGGCAGTTGTGGGAGCGGAGAAAGTGTAAAACTGTGGGATGCCAAACGCTATCGAAAGCGCCTTTAAAATCCAGGGAGATGAGTAATGCGTGAAGTTTCTTGTCTTTAAATGAGTCGAGAGTCCTACGGAAGCGGTAAAGGGCGATTGGTGCACTTTTCCCATGCGTGAAGCCAAACTGATTTTTATGAAGCAGGTTGGAGGAATGTAGGAAAAAGTAAAGGCGGGAATTTAGTAAACGTTCTAAAATTTTGCCGAATAATGAATTCATGATGATGGGTCGATAAGACGAGGGAGAGTCGGGAGGGCGGTTGGGTTTTGCGATAAAAACAATACGTCCTTGGCGCCAATGAGAGGGGAAGTAGGATAAATTGAGACATTGATTGAACAAGAAAACAAAAAAGGCCGAATGATATTGGAATAAAGTTTTCAGCATGGGCAAAGTGACGCCATCGCGAGGCCAGGTGAAGCATGTAGTTTGCCGAAATTAAGAGCGTGCTCGATTTCGCCAACAGTGAACGGCAGATCATCGACAGGAGGGTGATAAGGAGTGTCGGTAATAATTCTAAGGTGGGTATGGTACAGGTCATCTGTTGCAGGGGAGTCTAGGGAGATCTGTTGCGTCAACAAAAACCTGGCAGAATAGAGCACGCTCGACGTAAAACTGCCATCGTGAAGGGGAAGAGAAGGGAGTTGATTTGAGACGTTAAGTTTGTCAAAAGAGATTCGGAATGGAAGACCAAACAGGTTACGTTTTGAAAGGTCAGAGCAAAGCGATTTCGAGGCGGAAGTTTTAGCACGATGTATATGGATTTTATAATCGGCGTGAGCGTCGTAATACTGGTTCTTAAATGTCTGGCGAAGTAGTGGGTCTGAGGTTCGTTGGAAACGTCGGCGTAAAGCGCGGATTCTCTTACGCTCAAGAGTGAGCTCAGGTGTCCACCAGGCGTTATTAGGGCATTGGTGAGGTTTAACCCAACGCGAATGAGCTTTACAGAGCTTGTCAAACATGAGGTAGAATTTCGCGATGACGAGGTCGACGGCGTCGGAGGAAGAGAGCGTCGTGGTCACCACCCTGTCAAACCAAGGGGATTGCACGAACGACTCCAAGAGCTTTGATGTGCCGAATTTGGTGAGCCGTTCAATCTTAGGTTTTGTTTGTGCAAAAAAGGCGAACTTGATGAATTTGTGATCCGAGAGCGTTTCGCAGTCCACTACAGCCCAAGAGTAACCACAGTTAATAAGGGGGACAGAGGCAAAAGAAACGTCAATCCAACTTTGAGCAAAGTGGGATTGAAACGTAGGAGGGGAGCGGGGGTCGTTCAGAACTTTCAAATGATTGGAGGCAGCGAATTGTACGAGTTGAGCACCACGAGTATCCCCGTCGACCGCACCCCAGAGTAAGTGCTTGGCGTTGAAATCGCCAGCCATGATGACAAAAGGCGTGGGAAGATGGCTAACCCAGGCAGCACATCACATGGGGCCAACTAGGGCCAATGATGGTTTTCAGCCGGCACTGGCTGGGCCGCGAAGGCCCGCCGTTGCCTCCGTAATGCCAGTGCTGGCAAAGCCACTGTAACAGACATCCAGCGATGGCCCTGCTTTGCCGGTGAATGCCCGTTAATGGCTAGGCCGGGCGTCGCAACTGGCTATCCCGGGCCTGCTTTGCCGTAAGAATGCCGTCATTGGCTGTACATCTCTAAACATTGGTTAAGAACGTCCGTTCGATGCTATAGGCATAGCCACATTGTTTAGCAGTTCTGATAGACCCGTAAATATCGGCCTGTCAAACAGAACGGCATTTCAATATTTCCTTTCACGCAGCATTCGCTGGCCATTCCCGATTATATATGTTTACAGCATGCAATTTTTATTTGAATTTTTCACCACGCACGCCAACTGCAACGAGATCACTCTGGTATTTTTTTTTGTTTCTTACTAAGTTATTATGTAAGTTCTGCATATTTTTTTCGTTTTATTACAAAGGCTGTTAACTTTCGCGTAATTGTATTTATTGTGTTGAATCATTCGATCGGACATTGTTAACAAGTGGCACAAGGGCACTCCATTATAATGCGTCAACGTGGGAGCGGCCCAGCTTCGGGCTAGGAATCTAGCGCGACCCAATGGACCAAAATAAAGTTTTTCCATCCATCCATCCAATGCGCGCATGCCGTGTGCATTCTCGATAGGCGCAATAACAAATTCAAGGGGGTATATAATTAAAAAGCATGTGCGCTTACATGTGCGTCGTTTAAGTAGTGTTGCAGGTAGTGAATTGCAAAATACTGCATAACTTTATGGTGCAATCATCTGTACCGCTTGCCAGTAATGCCGTCGCTAGCTCATTTTCTGTAGCGGCTGTAAATTTTATTGCCAGTAAAATACAAGGCATTTTAGATGACTGCTCGCTATATTATTTTTCTGCATAGAGAGCATATCGAACTGTGCAGTAGTGTCTCCTGTGGCCAGCTTCATTATAATCTTAGGTGCCTTTCCCGGAAAACTCTGTCTTGCGTGTTTTTTTTTTTTTTTTTTTGATGCCAGATGACTTTTTTCAGACCAACTGGCACAGTAAGCGTAAATTCCTCCCCGTAGAAAGAACCGGGGACAAAAAGAAATTGCGCCATGTTGAAAAAGAGGTTTCTGCTGGGCTATTGGTGCATATTTCTAAAAAAAAAACAGCCAATAGAGGAGACAAGAATGTGAGACAAGCCCAACGCTAACTTACAATGAAATGCTTATTTTGCACGACGCCAAATATATCTACACTGAAAAGAAAAGGGAAGGCGGAGAACAGAGACAACGCCACAAGAGATATACGGGGGTGGGAGGGGGGGAGTGAAGAGAAAAGGTTTGGTCAGACGACCAAGACGACTACACAAGGCGCTCTCCGTTGGAAGGGAACAGAAAATAAAGAAAAATAAAAAAGAACAGGGATGTTCGTGGCCCGCCGCGCCATTCCGAACCTTGACGGATGGCTGAAAGAGTTGAAGTTACCGACCTAGGACTGAGAACGAAGAACGAGGCTAAGATTAAGGAGAATACAGGAATATAGAATGAAAAAAAAGAAGAACGCTACTGGATAAAAATGTAAGCTACTGAATAAAATTAATTTCTGATAAAAAGTGAAACTAGCATAAAGAAAAAAACTACTAAAATATATATATATATACATTTTTCAAGTAGGTGAACTTTTTTTGTGAGAGCAACACAGATTTGAATAAATTTTTTGCTGACGTTTGCATCTTATATGAGCTAATAAATAAATCTATCGTTGTTTTGACTTTGCAAGGAGGCATACATAAGCTTCCTTATTCCTTATTAAATTCAGGCTCCCACTTGCACCCTCAACGACACACCTCTGGTAACTTCTTCCTCTTGTAGATAAATATCTCGGTATACACATCACACACAACATTTTTGGAATATGTATATTGAGTTTTCAATTTACCAATGCCAACCACCATGTTTGGTTTCTCGCTCCAAAACTTTCTTCATGGGAAGCTTTTATTTTATAAATCTATGGTGGGGTCTCAGATCTTCGAGTACACCAGTTCTGTCTCGCAACTCTCGAAAGTGCCCAAAACCTTGCCGTCCTTGTTTTGTTACATACAATTACTCACGTGTAGCCAATGCGGCTTCTACAAAATCATCGCTTGGTTTACCTTGTCAGCCGTATGCGATCTCGCTTGTGTTTGTTTATTACGATTTATTTTATTACTCCCGCTGCTTAAAGGACATATTTTTCAACCTCCCACCTACGTTTCTTCTCGCAGCGGCCACGTTTGAAGCTTTCTTGTTTATGAAAAGAAGAAAAAAAAAACTACCCGCTTTTTTTATGTAAAGCCTTCGGGCTTTGACACTATACTAACATAATTAATTAAATTAATATGGCGAACTTGAACGAGATTCTTGTACTCGCTTTTTGGGCTTCACTTATATGTTATGCGCCGCGTAATGTATTGTCGCGATGTTTCTTAGATACGGCTGCCGCTCCTATGTGTCTATTCATTTTTTTTTCCAAGGGGGAGGTTGTATTATTTAACTAGAAGCAAGAAATCCATGGGGGCATGTTAGCAAGTGATGCTGTGCGCCGGACTACCCCTTTGCGCACACGTTGTCTTGCTCTACCGTTCTCCTGGGATAAGCAGTGCCAAAAAATAACAATGAACACATTCATTGATCACTTTGAGTTGTTTTACAGGTTCATTTGTCATGTTTTACATTTCAGCTATAATATATAATAAAATCAGCACAAGTGCTACGGCTCCTTCAGCCGCAGCAGCTTTTGTAAAAATAAAAATAAATAAATAAATAAAAGAATAAAAAAAAACGTGCGCGTGTCGTTCTTCACTACTATCAGGCGAAGTGACGTCAAAGCCCCAAGAATGCGTTTCACTCTCACCACGTTTTCCCTGCGTTCCCTCGCTTTGCAGTGTCGAAGGTATGCACGGTCTATAATGCGCACAGCCGAGCCTGCGTTGCTAATCAGAACCGGATGGGCGCACAAAGAAGCGTGAATAATTGTCAAATATGTTGCTCCCTGCGGGGACCTCGCCCGCTTCCAAAGAAACGTGGTGACTCTCGGAGGACGAGGGACCCGTACACATTCTGCTTCTGCCTGTGAGCTGTCGTAGCCCATATTTCTTTCACCATGTTTTGCTTGCGAAGCATGCATCAACTTGTCCAGCAACGTGTTCAGTACCAGCGGCTTGACCTTCGCCACTACAAGCTTGGTTCCACATGCTATTGGTGAAACATGAACAACTAGCCAAACGTTGGAAAACTGCATTTACTGCGAAATAAGCTCAATTATCGCAAGGTAAGTACAATTGTCTTATTTTTATTCTCAAGTATAGTGTTTCAACTAAGTGCATTGCCTAATACGTGTATTTTCTTTTTTTACAGAGATAATGTACGGCCACTTCTTACTATGTACGTAGACGGTGCTGCACCGCTTCAGCGTCAGCTGAAACGCACTGTCTGTTTGAAAACACGCAGCACGGCACATTTCGGCTAGTACACTCAAGAAGACCAAAGTTGGATTGTCGTAATTCCTTACTCAGGAAGTACATTCTGCGAGCTGACTGGTGTTCAGAACTTCCTGCAAGAGTATAATCTGTTGTATTGCAGCTTGCTTAGGTGTTTATCATGAAACAAAGCACCCTTTCTTTGCTACCTCTGTTCTAAAAGCTTACGCATTGCCAAAGGCTAAGTACAGCTACCCACAAGCACTTACGAGAAGTCTTGTGATGAAGGCATAATTCATCAAAATTGCCTAGTTAGAACAAAAATCGCATGTTTAGATGCAGCGGAATTTCCTACCTAATTTTTTCGTATTTCTGCTTCTTTTTTTCAGCTTCAATAATTTGTTTGAATGGAGAAATCATATCTGTGGGAGATTGCCTTCAATATATTGAACGCCATCATGGACCATGCAGTTCAACTGCCGTACAGCATGCATGGAAATAAAAGCAAGAGACTGTTTAACACGCGGCTATGCAGAGTGGGAACAGGTGATACGCATTTAATTTCTCAGTTTTGTACCTTTTGCTTATATTATGCACTGCTGACAGTGTTGTGATAATAAAAGTATATGTATTGTATGCAGATGGTGCCTGAGAGACGCAGACATCGACATCAACCAAGCGCAAGACTTCATAAGAATGTGGCTGCCAGGCGCCGTCGACTATTGCAGAAGGCGGCGTTACGCCGAAGCGGCTCAACCCCCCGTAGCGTCATAAACAAAGCTTTCGTAGGTGGCCCACAGGATTGGGGATACGAGCGACAATCTGTATCAACCTATTTTAAGACCAATAAATAAATTGTGTATATATTTGGTGATTTTATAATAGAATATGACATGTTGCATCGAGCTATCGTACAATATTTGCGTAATTTAAAATCGTAGGAAATAACGGCATCGCCCACATACATCACAATCTGCCAATAGGGCCATGCCAGTGGGTAATGCGGGACAATAAATTAACTAAGAGCGGCAGAGCCGGCTATTGACCAATACCGGCGCTGCCAGTAGGCAAGGTGGGACACTAGAATGGCAATGAACGGCAGAGCCGGCTATCTGCCTGTATTGGCGCTGCCACACAATGGCCGAAATAGGCCCTTTAGTGGCATGGCCACGCTGGGCCATTCTTGACGCGGGTAGCGCTGCCGGTTTCGGGCCTATATTTGTGCCGGTGTTTGCCGGGATATTGCCGTGCTGGGGCCAGCCTGGTTGTGCTGCCTGGGAAGGTGCACTTGAAGTTCATCAAATAACGGTTTGAGGGGTTCATGGGGAGGTGCATAAAATGCCACTATCGCAAAGGAGGAGGATGCAGCGGCACATGTGACAATGACATAAAGAGGACTGCAGTGAACTAGAAAAATGTCGTAGCCGTTTTTCGGGGCTAGCAGAACCAGTCGAGGGAGAAAGGGTGACGCAAACTTAAAGTGAGTGGTGGGAAGGTGAGGAAGGGTGTTGCCCCAAGTGTAGGGTTCAGAAATGATGGCAAAATTGATTGAGTGCTGCGTCATGTAATCTGCCAACAACAGCGTAGGCTGCCGGGAGTGCGCCAGATTGGCCTGTAAGAATGTTACAGGAAGTATGTTAGCCATGAGGGAGGGAATAAGCAGGCGAGGGAAATGAGAACACCGACAGACGGGGGGACACCACAGAAGAGTGCGTCACCACAGACCGACAAAAAGGAAAAAAGAGGAAACGCGAAAAATGGTGCAAAGTATAAAAGCGGGTGAGGGTGAAAATGAAATGTGCGGAAGAGAGCACGGAAAAGTGAAGAATGGTAAGTATGGCAAATGAAAGACGGAAAAGGAGGATGGGAGCAGGGGATTAGTACAAGAAATGAAAGAAAAAACGACAAGTAAAAACAATGAAAAATGTACAAGTAAGTAATGAAGTTTGAAGCGTGAAAAGAAAATGGGACGAAAAAACAAACGTAAACAGAGAAACACCAAGCAAACCGAACGGGCACGCGTACCCGCCGAGAGGGGAAAGGGGGTCGTGCGGTGGCCCGTAAATACGGAAGTCAAGCACGAACACAAGGAACAAGACATCATGCGTGTGCAACGGGGATTTAACTGAGTCCGCAAACAGAGCCACCGCGCGACCCCGAAGGCGCCGGAAAAGGGAGAGAAAGGAAGACTACCCATAATCGGTGCGCGCACGCATACGCGCGATTCGCTCCACCAGCACCGGACACGCGGCATCCCCAGTCGGGTGCGACGACGCCCGATCAAGCCGACGGCAAACGGCACACGTCACCGCCGCATCGCCCACGCGGACCGAACACGTCTCCACGAGGTGTGAACCCGCGCATTTGGTACACTGCGACTTCGAAGGGCCCGCCTTATGCGGACAGGCACGTCTGGAGTGGCCATATGTGGCGCAGAAAGTACATGTTGGTACGTGCAGGTCCTCACGCACCGCGACCGAGGTCCACCCAATCATTAGTCTGCCTCGGGCAATGAGAGACCGAAAAGCGGCCGCATCAACCTCAATCACGTGAGTGTAAGCGCCAGAGCGTTCGCGGAACGACACTCGAACGTGACATGACTCGGGGTTAAGTTGTAGAGTCGGGTTACGCGCGTTAATCGCGCTAATGAGGTTGGGTCCAGAAACGCCCGGGTCCACACCGGAAACGCGCACATGCGGGCGGCGCTTTACGGCCACCCGCACCGAGGTGGCAGCAGACGTGACCGCATGACTTTCAATCGCGGATTTGAGCCGGTCCAGAGATTGTTTATCGTCAGTGAAAACCGTGATGCCATGTCGGGTATGGGTCATGCTGACATCTCCAATTCCCACAGTGACGGGGTCGAGATTAGCACTTAAAAGGGTCGCGACGTCGCGCGCCGGTGCCGAGGATGGAGCGATCGGTTGTGGTGATTTCGGCACCCAACCACCTGGAGTTATAAGCGAAATCTTCCATCGCTCGGTCTGATCTCTGCCTGGGCGCACCGCGCCAAAGTAGTCATCACTGCTGAGAAGTCGCACTTCCTATAATTCTCGAACAGTCATTCATCTTCATCTGGTCGCATCCGCCAACTCATTGTTCGCGTCAACGGACACCCACTCAAGCCTCGGACATCCGTTAAAATTCTCGGCGTGGTTTTTGACACGCATCTAACTTTCAATGAACACCTCAATTATCTTCGGACTAAATCAGATCTTCTTTCCTCCCGTCTCCTCCTCTTTCTCAGAATGCACTACTCGATGTCGCCATCAGCTCTGCACCTTCTCTATAAACAGGTTCTGCTACCGTCTCTTACATATGCATCTCCAGTTTGGTGGCCGACATTTCCTACTTCACAGTTTAAGTCAAAAATTCTATCCATTCAGCGTACACTGCTCTTAACAATCACCGGCGCATTCCGCACAACGAGAACATCATCTCTACAAGTCCTGGCAAATACCTTACCCCTCCCAATAGAATTAGATCGTTTAAATGCCCAATTTTCATTATTTACACTCAAAGCCGTTACCTTCTATGGCCCTACCACTTACTACCCGCAGCAAATTCAACTCCCTCTTAATCCCTGGGACATTCACCCCAGCTGGAAACATCGCTTCATTTTTCATCGCCTCCACATTCATGAGGTGCCCACAGTAACATCACTCCCAGTCTACCATCTCTACACGGATGGATCGTACACACCACATTCTTCTGGTTCGGCATTTCTACTTTTTAACGTTCACGGACAGCTTACAAAAGTTGGCAGATACAAAATCATTGGCGCCACAAGTTCCTATTTAACGGAAACGATTGCACCTTTAGAAGCTCTTACATACATTCGCACTCTGTCGAACAATGCCCCGGTTAACATATATTCTGACTGTTTATCGTTATTGACTGCACTATCCTCTCTCCCTACCACTAATCCATATGTCTTTCAAGTCAAGCAACTCCTGTTATCAATTGGTCCTCTCCGTCCCATGGCTCTTTATCATGTCCCCGCGCATAGTGGGGTCGCAGGTAACGAAATGGCTGATCACTTTGGTCTCGGTTCGTTCTCGCCTCTCCGACCACCATCAAATCACAAATGCGCACCTCATCCTATGCGCAGTGGAACGTGGCATGGACGCGAGACAACACGGACACTGAACTTTTTCGGTGGATTCCCAACATAAATAATATACGTATCTTTTTTCCGCCTGAAAAACCACTTGCACACTCCATTACTGCACTTGCTAGGATGCCTTTTTATTATTTCCGGTTTAACCTCTCCCCTCATAGCAATTGTGCGTGTGGGATGCCATGCACCGACGTACAGCACTTTTTCAATGACTGCACTCTCACTAATCATCTCGCCCGATTATTAAAGGACAATTCTCAAACTATAATAACACCTAACCATTATAATGTTTTACTTAATAATAAGCGCAAGAGAGCTCTACTCATTCAACTCTACCATCTCATTGCCTCATTTACATTCCCGGCAACTGCATAATCAGACCATGTCCAAGCGAGTGCCCTACCTAATTTTAATTCTTTTTTTCCTTCATTCATTCATTTTCAGCTTTCGTTCCCTGCTGTCCTTTGTTATGCCAGCAAAGGTGGAGCTTGGCTCCGGGGACAGTTTGGACGGAATGCCTGGCACATACCATCATCATCATCATCATCATCATCTTCTCTCAACTCTTTTTCGCTCTTTATTGCTTCTTTGAGACAAAAGTTCACCGCTGGGCGAGCTTTACAGGCCTTCCGTCAATGGAGCCAATGGATCCAGCTGGGTGCCAAGGCCCGGACTGGCAGTACTGTTGGTGCCTCATGGAAGCCTTCATCATTGAAGCCAACCGTACTGTCCGGACTGTTCCTGCTGGTGTTTGCTGGTGTTTTTTTTTTTCTCTCGCTCTCTCTTGCTTTTCTGTCTGTGTTATTTTTCCTTTTTCTTACTCTGTTTTCTTTCTAATTGTATGTATGTCTGTGAAATACGTGTATGTTTAAAATAAAAAGCTGAGACGCGCCATGCCAGGCCATTGCAGACACTTAGCTTACACCTTTCGACAAGACATTCCCGAATGTCTTCTCCGTCTTTTGGGTCGGCTCACCCTCGGCATTCTTTTTCTTTTTTTTTCAAATTGGCTTTTCCCTAAATTTTTCTTTGGGTTACACCCTTATTCATTTTCTTTTGATTGGTTTAAGCCTGCGATACGTTGGTGGTGTGGGCTACCCTCACTTTCATTTAGGTTCTTTTCCTTGTTACGAGGGACTCAAAAACACGCCTTGTGAAGGGCCTATGATGCCCATGCCTGGTAGTCCTGCGGGGATGGGAGCAGGGGGAAAGCCGTGGTGCGAAAAGCTGACCAGTCCGTGATGCGGGCTGGGCCCCGCATTTGGCGCATTTTCTACGTCGGGAAGGCAATCCGAAGCAGGAAATGATCACTGTCGAGAGTGTCTTCGAGGTTCTCCCACCTAAGATGTCTAATGTTTCGTGTGAGCGAGAGGTCCGGGCAGGTATCGCGTGTCACTGAATTTCCCAGGCGTGTGGGAAGAGTCTGAGGAGCAGTAATCCCTGCCCAGCTGCTCACCTGAGGTGGCGCCACGACAAGCGGTGGGTAGTGCACTGAGGTGGTCGGCGGTGGGTTCGCCGGGGTCTGGAGACGGGATCCAGGCTTGGGTTGGGAAGCCGCTTGCGTGCCCGGTGACGGGGGTGCAGATGGCTTCGAGGTCGATGGTGGTGTAGGTGAGTGAGTGAGTGAAATAACTTTATTGAGGTCCAGAGAAGACGCAGGGGACACCCCGCGCCACCCGGCTAGTCCCACGTAGGGACCGGCAATTGGTGGTGTAGGTGTCCGATATTTCCCTGGGCATCCCCGAGCGCCGGTTTCATGCGGGCTGGAGCAGAGATCGGGTTACATTCGTGTTGAGCTAGGCCTTCCGGAGTCACTTGGACTTGAGTGCCACAGCGGGTACTGTGACCGGGAGTGGGTCGAGGGCAGGCCGAGGGTCGATGCCCAATGGTGCCGCAGAGGGAACAGGCCGGAATTGTCTTGTACGGGCACACGTAGGCCACGACACTGTAGTAGAAGATGAAGCGAGGTAGCTTCGTGCCCTCGAAGGTCACCACCGCTGCAGTAGAGTCACCGAGTTTGCGGACCGCCCGGATAGCGCCTTGTGACCATTCGAGTTCTGATTTGATGCGCTGTGGGGTTTCAGCCGGGTTGATGGCGATGACACCCCGGCAGATTTCCCCGGATGCCTTGGCATGGCCCCGAAAAGGGAGCTGCTGGTCTCCCACCGGCAACTGCATGTCCCCAAGTAGGCCCTGTGCCATAGGTAACGAGGTGACACTGCACACGAGAACGTTTTGATCCCACACAGGCCACACGTGGAAAGAGGTGGACGAGTGTTCTCCCAGGTATGCACGAATCGCGTTGCCGGCACGATCGGACGGGAGGACCGACTAGAGCTCAAAAGGAGTGCGAGGTTTCAGCACGACGATGTTGTCTTCACGGGAGAGACGAGGAGTATGGCGGGGTCGCCACTTGGGTTGACGCCTCGGCGGGGAAGGTGGTGCGGTGCGCGTTCCGTCTGGAGAGCGGCGCGTGGACGAGCCGGAGGCAGCCACCTGTGGCAGGGTGGCGGCGCGCGACCCTTGTCCCTTGGGCGAAGCCGCGGCCTGGGATTGCTTCCGTTGCCAGAGTTTCACCATGTCGGCTAAATACTGGTGCTCCGAGGGCATAGCTTGGTCCGAGGAGGTGGTCTCCATCGTCACGACCCGAAGTGAGGTTGGGTCATAGCCAGTGTTTCCAGGTTTGGCTATATATATAGCCAAATTGGGCTACGGGAAAAAATTTTTGGCGTCGACTTGGACGAGTTGGCTATGTGGCTATATTTGGGCTACTGAAAATTTGCGACTTGGCTGTGTTTGGGCTATAAGTGGTACCCTAATCAGCGATCCAGAAGTGGCTCTGATCGGGTAGAAGCCAATCTCGAAGGCTGTGTTTTAGCTGGCTGAGCCTCCCGCGTGGCTGTGCCTTTGGGTGCGCAAAATGACCCCCCCCCCCCCGCCTTTCCTTCCCTCTCTGCGCCGTTGTCTGAGCCGGTGGCTTTGATCTTTGATGTACTTAAACTTACACCCTGCTTGACCGTTAGGCACACGATCCCCGGGCATCGGGATGAACCTAGGAGTAGTGGGTTTTTCACAGTACACTGTACTAGCATGGTTATGCTTAGGAAGGGAGAGGGTCGGGCCGTCGGGCGATCGTGACGCCGACATGAAAGGAGAGCACGGGTGGATGACACGCTTCAGTTTGTTCATGGCCATGTCTTCTGGACGAAGTATCGCGCCGGGCACAGCTTTCGACCCACTCCACGTTTATGGCGCGAAGCTTTACTGCTATTTTCCTTTTCCAGCTAGATGACGTTTTCTTCGTGCTTAGATTCGAGATTCATTTCGATAGGTTGGACGTAAGATCGGATCCTCCTCAGAGAGGAGAATCCAAACATGGGGAAGTGGGCCAAGTATGCGAGAACGTATAAAATTATGGGAGCAAGACCCCGAGCCGAAGGTGGGTTCTGGTGCTTTTACCTCTCGGTGATTTGCCCGTAACGTCATGGATGCAGATACTCATTCTGCTAATATTGAAACACGTTTGCCACCATCAGCATCAGTGCACCACGTCACATGAACTTCACCCACCGTGTTAGCCTAGCTTGTGATGTGTCGCGCTGCTAGCTCGAGGACGCGGGTTCGGTTCCCGGCCACGGCAGCAGCATTTCGATCAAGGCGAAATGCTGGAACACCCGTATACTTAGATTTAGACGTACGTTAAAGAACCCGAGGTGGCCAAAATTAATACGGAATCCCCCACTGTGTCATGGCTCCCAATCATATCGTGGTTTTGGCACATAAAACCCCAGCAATTATTAGAGTTTCAGAATACGGGCCTCAAACGTTTTACGGCCCCAAAGAAATAGCGTCGAAGCCACTGCGCATGCGCAAGACGCAAACTGTGCTTGGATATTGCGTCGGGCACGCTATTTCATCAATTTAGCGGGAGCCCCAAAAGCTGCCCCAAAAGCTTTTGTAAACAAACTGGGCTCGATTCGTGGTAATACGTGAAGTTCGTAAGCTAGAAGAAGTGATTGCGGTTATCGCTTTCTCGCAACTAACATGTGCAATGAAGATTGATTCATTATACGCCGCTTATTCCCAATTCAATTGTTGATTTCATGGCTCGTAGGCCTATCACGGATTGACTTGGCTGGATGAAGGTGCGTAAAGTTGGTTACTCAAAACTAAGCGCAACACGTTGCATGCTGCTAATAGAATAAGTTCTAAATTGTAATTAAAGGCGAAAACATGAAAGTGTAAATTTTCTTATCATGAAATGGTATATTTTATTTTTATATTTATAACAGCTTTTCTTTGGCGCCATAGTGACGCTGCAAACGCAACACGCTTTCGGCAAACGCAAAATGCCTATTCCAAAACTCTTCATTCCTGCATGCCCCAACGTTAACACCCGCAAATTTCTCTTTGTGGCCCCAAATTTTAGGGGCCCCTATTCTAAAACTTTATTAGCCATCAACATGGTTTGCTTTTTGACAGTAACCGGTTTTCACAGCATTACCACTGTTATCAATCTGTTGTTTACCATTGCTCTTTGTGCGCCATCTAAACGGATTTTACCGTTTCGAGCGAGGTAGTTCGGGACGTGCTCGTCGCCGAAAACGACTGCACGCTTCTTACACTAGTGTGCCGGTTTGCGCAGTAATCTTTTAAAGCTCCGCTTACACCAATTCAGACAGTGAGTGGCATCTGTTGCCTGTCCCTTTTCTGAACGCATGCTCTTGGCGTGCTAGAGACCTAAGATGGCGGCCAGGTTGATGTCAATTGACACTATATAGATAGTGTGTGTCCCAGCTAATCCGGGCCAAGCTAATTGAAAGACAAAAACAGAATAATGAGAAAGCAAGAAAGGACAATGAGACAAATAACGCGAGATATCATAGCGCGAAAGACTTGTTTTAGGTAATCAAAAACGAAGCCGTAAGCACGTCGCCGTCGCAGATCGCTGGACAGCTGTACTTCTACGCCGTAGGCAGAGATAACGTGAGAGATCGATGACGCTGAACATTATTTTGCATCCACGACAGCTAAAAAGAGCTAAAAAGCAGAGTTCGTAGTTAATATTACTGTAAATAACTAAAAATAATAACTTAGTAATCTCTGTCATAAAATAAAAGCACTGATTTCGCCCTCTGCAGCGATTCGCTGGAACTTGAAGAGCTTCCGGGGCCAACCAAGAAGTTTTCTGCGCAAGCATGATGTCGCTGTTGTTGATGTAAAGGGCCGACCGTGACGGCGGCAAGGATATTTTGTTACAACGGGTTGTGCAAAAAAGGATTGCCGTAGTCGAATGTGAAAATGTATACACAAATAAAATTGCAAATAAAAATGGCTATATTTGGCTACGAAATATTTTGCACTTTTTTTCTGTTTGGCTACATTTGGGCTACAACTTTTCTAGCTTTTGGCTACGCCGGCTCGTCGGACCTGGCAACACTGGTCATAGCCCGTAACCGTGGTGGCGGCCGCCATCACGCCGGGAAAACCCGGGCGATACGGAGCTAGGACTAACGGAACTAGGTCGAGCCCGGCGGGGAGCCGGCGTGGAGATCAAACACGCAGAAGTTTCCGAAAAATGGGCCCACCTGGACGCGGGTGGTATCCGGGTGGAGCAGAGAACTTGGTGGTGACGATGAGTCCAGAATTTTGGGACAATGGCGTGAAGGACCGCAATAATCGGAGATCATTGACGGAGCCGATGCGGAGGGCGTCCGTCGCCTTTGAGCGCCACCCGCGTTCCGGAAACGCTGGCGGCGAACGCTATGCACGAAGGCGAACTTTCTGGTAGAAACGCGGCCTCTTGCCTAGGGCGATCCCGGAGATATTGCACAGCCACGCCAAAAAAAAATTGCATAATTTTCAGGTTTCCGTTTCTGTTTCGTACTTTTAATATTTCAGTCTGAGAAGATTTAACATAAAAGGCATGCGCTGTGGGTGTTTTGTTTCATGACATTTGTTTGTGGATTCTCATTCTCAAAATTCCGAGGAATAGCTTTGCCAAGAATGCAAAACAAGGTATGAGCAACATTAATGATAGAATGGTGTGGCAATATAACCCGCATATACTGCATGTCATATAAGAATGCGTGGCATATACATGCACGTAAATATACTCGGAGGGCCTGCGTGGTTTTGGCGTGGAGGGCCTGCGCGATTTTCTCCGCCACCCGCCGATATGGCACGCCGACGCCGGTTGCCGACGCCGGATTTTCGGCGACACGGGGCCCTTAACGCTATCGCGTTTAAAGCGGCTAAGAGCGACAACTGATTAGTTATTTCAGAAGGAAAAACTGAGTTTAGCCATGTAGTGTTGAAACTATGTAGCTTTACTTTAAATAACGTACATATGTTATACATCGCCGGACAGGGGTCATTGGAGATCGCTGGGAGAGACCTTCGTCCTGCCATGGATATAAAAATAGGCTGATGATGATGAGGAAACATTGCCGGGGTTGACCGCCCCTCATCCAAGAAATACTTTTTACACTTTAATAATTTATTTATTTGCGCCGTCAGCGCTCCAAGGCATTACGGAATGGAGTGGGTCGAAACAAATAATGTAATGATTAAAAATTAACTTTCTAATCTTATAATTTTAGCTGGTGGTACGTGGAAAAAACTTCGGTGTGCACCAGGAAGGCAGCTTTACAATTATACCATATTACCTGATATTACAAAAAATTAAAAAGGAACAAGTAGTTAACAAATTCAGATTACACAACGTACGCTAGTTCATGTTGCGTGAAACTTGCGTTTATTGGTACTCTTTAGGATTTCTTTGGGGAGGCGATTCCATTCAAGGTCTGTACGAGGCCAGAAAGAGCTTAAGCAAGTTAATGGGAATAAATCTGATACATATTTTCTACAGCTGATCAATACGATGCCATATATGTGGTGACGGAGATACAGTCGTCCGCGGATATATCAAGCCAACTTATAACGAATTATTCTGTATATCGAACAGCTGTAAAATCCCCTCGAAAATTCCATGCAAATGTATCGGGCACGCGTATATAGAACGCCTGTTGACCAGCACATTCGATATATCGAACGCGGCGCCATGCAGAAGACCTCATAATGCACTTCTTTGTGCACTTTGAGGTATTCTGGCACCTGGAGGTGGAGAAGAGATCGTGCAGTCAGTTCAGCCCCGTCGAGCTGTTCGGCTAGCCTGCATGCTACCTCGGACTTCAACATTCCTGCTATCCGATTTTCGAAGCGTCGTCGTGTGGGTTGAGTGCCTATTCACGAGTTTATTTTACGCAAGCGATGGCCGCTACAATTGTAAAGGAAAGAATCAGCTTGGACTTTTCAATGAAGTTGAAAGTGATCCTGCAATTTTTTGCGGGTAAATAAAGTGTGCTTGCTTTTTGTCCCCGAGTTGCGTGCAGTAAGTTAGCGGCTCTCGGACCCATCAATCGGTAAGCCACCGTTTACCTGAGAGCCTATTATATAATATATCGTGTTAGTTATATAACGAATTTTTTTGTGATCCCCTTCAGATTCGATATATCCGGGTTCGACTGTATCAGTTTACGGGTTAAAATTCAAGTTTAGTTTTATTTAAGGCTAGAGAAGCTATTCGATCATAGGTCGAACACATAAAATCAGTGGAGCTAGTACTTTTGAGTTCTAATGAGGTAATAAATATAATGGAATTTCACACATTGGATGCATACTCAAATTTTGTTCCTATTAGTATTATCTATAGTAGTAACTTGAGAGACGATGGTGGCATATTATAAGTGTACCGGGGCAAATAACCCAACGTTCGATCAGCATTGCTACTAATGTCGATATACCAGGTGAGATTAGCGGTAATAGGTTGACCAGGTAAGATTAGCGGTACTATGAACACGTAAATACTTTTATGAATATACAGGCTCTAACTCCGTGTTATTAAGTAAGTACGTCGGAGAGCTGTTTTCAATGGGAGTTGCTCAGATGATGTTGCTGCTGCGTCTCGTGTGCCGCAAGGCTCCGTGTTGGGGGCCGATTATTTTTCTCTTTTTTTATGCGATATCGTCATATGCCCAATTACGCGAAAATCCGACGTTGTAGTCGGCGGCGTGACCAAATGACGCTACCAAAAATGGCCGACGGCCAAGAGTAAAAACGCGTCAAAAATGCTCGAATTGACGACAAATTTAGCAGGGAGGTTCATGTAAACGAAGTAAATTAATCCCTTTGAAACGAAAAATAGGTAAATTTTGATCTGGGTGCGAATCGAAACCGAGCCTCCGAGGCGCGAGACGAGCACGCTGCCCCGACGCCACAGCGGCTCCACGGTTGTGATTCACTAAAGGTGCGGCTAGTGCGTGCGTCATTGCGCACGTCACGTCGAAGCCATCTGCCTGCCTAAACGCGTGGCCTAGTGCCTCCGTCGTCAGGCACGTGACGGCGCAGCCAGTGGGTTGGAGGTGGCGCCACGTCATGACCGTATAAAATGAATAAATGAAATGAAATGTATTAATGTACAATTGAACGCCGCGGAGCACTCCTTCGAGTTATGAACTCGTGGGCAAGCGAGTGGGTTCAGATGCTTGGCGCGTTTTCATTTGGCCTCACCGAGGCGCCGTAAGAACGCAGGGGAGAACTTGCACGGAGACGGAACGTGCGGAAAAACATTTCACCAAAGGGACTATATCGCTTTCGCAGACCCACACGCATGCAGTTTACGTGTCTCTGCCGAATTTCTTGTTTTGTTTTTGTTAGCAATATGCGTAATGTTATCGAAACCGAGATACAATTTTTGTGGATGTTTGTGTACTGTGTGCAAGGGCATCTAATGAGGCATTGTTTTTATTGGCGGCCGACCTGAAGCGCCTATAAAATGGTGTGTCACCATTAGCCCTTCTGCCTATATACGAAGCTAGCATGTCCCTAAACATAAATAATTATTTAAACATAAGCTTCACTAGAAGAATATAACAAAATCACATATAAGTATTTGTTAAGTGGCCAAGAAATAAAAAGTAATTCATCAGTGAAATATTTAGGTCTTATGCGGTCAGAGGATGGCTCTTGGTCATAACATGTTAATACCGTAGTTAGAAATGCAGGGCGTGCCCTTCACTTCTTGCAACAAAGTTTAAAACACGTACGTATTAACGTAAAAGAAGCAGTGTATAAAACAAGTTTTACCAATTTTGGAGTAGGCATGCTCTGCGTGGGATCCGGTTTCTGTGCATATCAATGCAGCATTGGGTGAATGCTAAAGAACCCCAGGTGCTCTAAATTAATCAGGAGTCCCCTACTACTGCGTGCCTGATAATGAGATCGTGGTTTTGGCACGTAAAGCCCAATAATTTAATGTTTTTGCATATTAATTCCCTAGAAAAAATCCAATTCGTTGCGACACTGTTCGTCCTGGGGAGATACAACCGCTTTCTAAGTGTAAGAGGGAAAAATAAATTGACTGGATCCTTTTGCTTGAACAGGGAAGCAGGTTACGCGTTAAGCTGTTTTACTCAATCTTTCATAACCATTTGGGAACCTGCTCATAATGCTCATCATCCGAAGTAGAGAACTGTACGGGCCGGTTTTTCAGGTCCGGGCCTGGCCCGAGCCCGAAAGTACCATACTTTGGCCGGCCCGGTTCTGTTAGACCCATTAGCCCTTTTGCCTATACGAAGCTAGCTCGAGTTCTCGATTATTGTGAAGATACTGTCATGTGATCAACGGCCGTCGGGCGGTCTTCAACCTGCATCAACGCAGGTTTTTGCCCTGCATCCCTGCTTGCTGGTTACTTGATAATTTAACTGTGAGAGAAATAAATATTTCATTACTAACCGAGCTGGCCCACTCCAAGGCGCGAGGTCTCGCTTTCCGCGACCATGGAGAACTGCCCGGCCAGGAGTGGTGGAGAACAGAGATCAACCGACAACATACAATGAAATTACGCAGCACTTTTATCTCGGCAGGAGAGACTTTCCCCTTCCTCACAAGAAGTTAAATAGAGCGCAGGCATTGACCCTCAGATTATTGCAAACAGGCTCGTATCTCAGCCCGGCTTTATTACACAAGCTTTATCCCGACACTTATGCCAGTAGTTCTTGCAGGCACTGCAATGACTTCGCTAGCTTAGACCATATGATCTGGCGTTGCCCCTCGTTACGAGGCACGGAACAAATAAATTAGGACAAGTGGCTCTCCGCTATCATGAGCCCCGATGCCGGGGCGCAACTATGGGCTGTCCAGAGGGCCCACGATGCGGTCGCCGGGCATGGCCTGACTGTCCCAACGTGGGAGCGGCCCGCTGCGCGCTGAGTCGCGTACCTCAGGACGTTCATTAAAGTTTTACATCCATCCATCCATCAAGCCCGTGAGGCGGCGGCGAGGCAAGCCCTCGACGTCCCCTCATGGGAGGCTTAGGCCCGGCCATCTTAAAGTGCTGGTTCCGCAATAAAAGTTTATTCCTCCTCCATCCATCCATCCATTACTAACCGAACACGCACACATTATTATGTGAATATTTGGTATGAAAACAAACCATACAATTGACAGTTAGGAAAATATGGAGGGATCAGGCTGGCAACAACCACCGGGAGTGGCAGAACTCCTGCTTACATTTAGGGATGACGTTGTAGAAAAAGCACATCGGTTGATCACCATGCTCGTGCTTTAAAGTAATCGGTAATATACTATAGCGAAGGCATAGGTGAACACTCCCATACATGCCGCGGCCAGCCATTTCATCTCACTTTTTAATCTCATATAGTCATTCGGATGTACAGTGATGGAACTCGAGGCAATAATTTTGGCGCGAATGTAAATTTAAATACGCTGGTCTACTGGCCTTCAGGAATACCATAATACACGGCCACTAGAAGCTTTTTTTTTCATTGGACAGAAATTGGTGACCCGCAAGGCTAACGCTCATCATATTTTCACACGGAACATGCCATTTTTATTGCTTTATTATCTTCATTATTATGATGTCCGTTTTCAGTCGACAATTTAGGTATCTTTGTTTCGAAATATATGCAAATTTGGACTATGTCTACTTGTGTTTCAGTACAGTCCATGTACCCGTAGGATTTTTTTTTCTCCATCAGATGAAAAAAATGACCTGCTTGTTTATTCACGTAAATTCGCAGACGACGCTCCTAGTGCTACAAAAAACATACACAAGGCTGCGAACACGAGGGTTGAGCGACTTAACGAGTGGAAATAGCATTCAAAATAAAAATTTACTGAGATAATAAAATGTTATGCATTTCTGTTTAGTTTTTCACATCCCCCTCGCCAATGTCGGGAAATTTTGCAGCATCCGAGTAGACTTAAAGCATTTGTCTACGAACAATGGGCACTTGAAAGTCTCAATTTAATTAGTTGGGCTAATTGTGTAATAAACTCCGGCCGAATATTCAACTCGCTTGAAAATATAATGAAGAAAAATAATGTAGACCAGTAGTGAGTTGCCCTATGCCTAAAGACACAAAAAAGTTGTAAATGAACTTTTGAGAATTTATTTGCTAGAATTTTACCTAAGTACTCTCAGAACTTCTTGAAAACTTATTTCATTTTGGTTTTTCCTTTAAAATTATCACGCCAACAATCTACATATTTTTGTGCAGCAACAAAATATTGCAGCCGACTCGGCCTCTAGGCACGTCTTCCCCTTTGAAAAATGTAACGAGCGCTATCGAAACTCATCTCATTGATTCCCGTTAAGGATAGCTCGGATACCGGAGACAGTCTAATGAATGTTCTTGCAGCGAGTGTCGCATCAATCCAATAGTTTTCAATTTCTTTAGCGCGACTGCAATGCATATATATTTCCAACTCCTTGTCAGTTCGATTCGAATCTGTGATGTCTAGCAACACTTGAAGTTTGTCTTTCGCCGCTATTCCCACCCATCCAAATGTGCTTCCCCTTGTTAATAGGCGGCACCGCTGTCGAAACATACTGCCACCTCCATCAAACTTCGGGTCGTCCATAACACGCCTGAGCACGATCACCTCTAGGAATTCGAGGTGTTAATAAGCTGGGAACAATGTGGACCAGAGTTTGTTACTGTCGCGAACACGAAGCATTCCGGCAGAACCCATGTTAAGATGACTATCGAAGTTAATGCGATTAACATTCACACAATGTATTTAACAAGAAGCGTACACCTCGTCAGCTAAGACACCTTTATTTAGAATCAGTAGTGCTTCTCCTAGTGTTCAAATGAGTCGGCTATATGCGGCCATACACTGTCTCCCTGATTGACCCGCTTTGTTATGACCATCGCTCGCCAAGCTTATCTCACGACGGTAGAACAAGAACCGCAGGCCGCCGGTGCATGCAGTGACGACGATGGAATTACGAGGAGGGAATGCTGTCGATAGAACGACGAACCATATGAGGACGACGGCATGACGACGATGAGATGATTCTGAAGTGATGGCGATAATAATTGCGACGCAATTACAATTCCATGACAACGGTGGCGTAATCTCGATTGAATGACGATCGCACAGTAATAGCGGAATGAAATAGCAATTATGCTGACGGAACGTAAGCTGGCATGACGACCACAGCATTTAGTAATTTTTAGCCAACCAGACACGCTTCTGAATACCATCCCTGCCTTCTCCCTTTTCTCCTATTCCTTCCCAAGCCGCTCTACAAACCTATCCCCTGCCGTTGAGCCCAGTACGCCGGTGCTCTAGCTCATTAGGCTATGATCGCATGTTTACAAACGTATCTTACCAACAAGTCTGTTATTCAAGCTTGAACTTAAGGGGAACAATGAGCTTGGGGCTCCTATCGAAACGCATGAGAAATCGGCAATAGTTTCTCAGAGCAAACACTGCCCCAAATCTGATGAGTTATGTTCAATTTAGAAAAAAAAGTTATAGTGTAGTGATTTCAGAAAGGGATATTTTATTTAGGCTATCTGCTTTTTTACGTAAAATTTTAAAGAATTACAAAATTTCGAGAAAGAGAACTTGGCGTGTAGAACTATGTACCTCAGCAGCTAAAACGATATCGGAATTCTGTAAACTGCACCTAATATACATCCAAAGCGGACAACAATCATATATCATACATCATCCTGAAATATGTCACTAATTTGTGATTTTGCGTTTGCAAAACCCTTCCAAACATTATAACAAATTCACGTTTTAAGTTTTAAGGTATAGCAAAAAAATTGTTCGCTTTTGATGCTGCAATGGGTGTAGTTTATAGAAATGCCCTATTTGTTTTTAATGGCTGAGTTGCGGATTTGTAAACTTCGTGCTTTCTTTTTTTTCAAATTTACGAACATCCTGCAATTCTTGTAAAACATTACAGTATCTAAACAAAAATTATATTTGGTGCAGTCTCTGCAATTTAACTTTCTCTCTTAAATGCAACAAATTTCATTCAATTCGGTTCAGCAGTTTTCTCAAAAGAATTCCTGCGTTTTACGTGTATTTGAGTATCCGGCATCGAAGATAGGCCCGAGCTAAAGCTTCCTATTAAACAATGGATCACGCCATGACGTATACGCAAGAGCGTGACCGCAGTGGTGCACAAATCAAAAGTCTGCTCAAGAAAAAAAAACTATTCAACGAAAGCTTCGCGGGAGCCATTATCTGGGCTCCGGAATGCGGATGAGCTTTCTGGCCAGGTGTCTAGCAAAACCGTCGATTCATTGTCAGTAGAGCAACTAGCTGGCCGCCTTCGAGATAAAGCCGATATATAAGCGCACTCGTTTCCAAGAGACGAGGTGAAGCGACAGTCTTAGGGTGTGCTTCTCTTTATTGTGTTTTCTTTAGTTGTGCGTCATGGCATACTTCACAACGGGAATTTCGAATTCCTTAAGGTCGATACGCCACGTGGTGGCAGAAAAAGGAAACTGAACGAAATGCCACAAATTCCTGGTTATGGTCTCGTGAGCGGGCAGGCTTTCGCCTTTATCCTCTTTAGCGTACGCTAAAGTGACTGTCAGCTTTCATTGTTCTGGTAATTTTTATAGTAAGAATTTGTTTTTTTCTCCAAACATCAACATTAAGAAAACTCTTACTTCATCGAACAATGTATGTAAACATAACCACCTCTCAATCTGGTTCAATGTCGCCAAATTTGTTTTCTGAGAACTGCGGAATAATATTATGAAAAAACATGCTGCACCATTTTTTGGCAACATTAAAAATGTTCGAATATTGTGGTTCATAGAGTGGTCCATAGCGCGGAAATGATCATTACTTGGAAAAACCTAATAGAAGGACACGCCTCCTTTCCTGAGCCTTGCTCGGTGCAATTAAGAAGGATGTATTTGTGGCTGGTGTAAAATGTTTCCGAAAACAAAAAAAAAGAAACATTTGAACAAAGTGACCTGGCCGATATTTCTCGTCAATAGGCAGCGAAATCAGTAAAACCGCTGCCCGATCTCTTACGGGATTCCCAGGGGCCCAACTTCTCATAATTAGGGCGAGAGCTGGGGCTGCGATAACAGAAGACATTCTGGAATGGTGGTGCTGCTGCAAACAGAGAAACAAAGCAATGACAATGACAATGACAATGACTTTATTTCCAACAAACATTGTTGGGGGTCCTCCAGGCGAAAAGCTGTGACATACAGCTTGAATGTGCCTGAAGGCCCTCACATGGCAGCAGTAAGTCCCCTATCGGCGTACGTACAACATATCAACACTCATTTGTTAGGATGAACAATTACAATGTAGCAGAAAAAAAGGAACATGTAAAGCACATTCATCTTTTCAGACAGTTATATAGCTTTTATAATAAAAAAAATGAATTACGCTAAGTGAACAACAAAGCTAAGACGCATTTTGTATTATACATCCGAAATAATGTCTATCAAACTTAAAAAACAAGCACAACAATCAATATGTCTAGGATGCACCACATTAGGATACATTGGATTATGAAACACAGCGCAAAATACAGTAAAGAATGTAAAAAAGAAATCACTTTTGCTTTGTTTATTGTGTATTCAGTCCAGTTTACAAAAATATGCTCTAATTTGTTTTCTAGTGAAGGTACTTACGATAACATTTTCTTTCCCTAATTTGTTTAACAGTGCAGGTAGGGTGTGTCTTAGTGACTGCAGGAGATAATTTGTGCGCCTGTATGGTACTAACCACCTGTCTTGGCTGCGGGTACGCGCGTCACTTTCTTCGCGTTCAAGTCGTGATGTTTGTTTTAAAAGTGTTCTACAATTTTTGGAGCCGAAGGAAAAAGAATGCAGTAGCCGGTATTCATAGAGATGAGTTACTCGTATTATTTTATATTTATTAAAAAGTTGCGCAGTAGAATGGAAATAAGGTAGATTGGCTACATGTCGAAGTGCTCGTTTCTGAAGTTGAAGAAGTGCACGAAGATTATGCTTCGTGGTGGTAGCCCACACAAGCGCACAATAATTCAGATGCGATTCAAACAAGGCATGATATATTTGCAACCTCACTTTCTCTGGGAAAAAATGACGGCAACGGGATAACACACCTGCGGCAGATGACAGTGATTTCATAACTAGTTCAATGTGATATGTCCAGTTCATATCTTCTGAAAGTGTTACGCCCAATACTTTGTATTTGCTCAACGTTTCAATGGGCGCGCCGTCCAAGAATAATTCTTGATTTAAATAAGACTGCCTGCCTCTTGCCCTGAACAAGATGGCCTTTGATTTGGAGCAGTTAATTGTTAGAGCGTTATTACGAGACCAAGCCGACAAATTGCACAGAATACTGCGAGATCTCAGTAACAGATCATCAAGATCATGGCCAGAGACAAACAGGCTTGTATCGTCAGCGTATTGCACAATGGATGCATCACTTACTATTTCAGCGAGATCATTTACATAGATATTAAACAAAATCGGGCCCAGAACGCTACCCTGTGGCACCCCTGATTTAATTTCCCTATACGAAGAGCAGTATTTTTCTATAGCGACGCACTGCGTCCGCCCAGACAGATAAGATTGAAACAACAAATTTGCCACACCACGGATACCATATCCCTCTAGTTTACTTATTAGAATTTGATGATTTAAACGATCAAATGCCTTGCTATAATCAATAAAGATACCCAACGTTAGTAATTATTAGCTCCTTTTGACATAACAAGGCTGTTTCGGTTGACCTGCCCGGGCGGAATCCGTGTTGACAATCAGAAAGAATCTTATTTTTTGCAAAGAAATCGTTAATACGAGCAGAAATCACCTTTTCTAAACCCTTAGAGAATGCAGATAAAATGGAAATAGGCCTATAGTTCCCCAAGTCATTTCGGTTACCACCTTTGAATATAACTGATACCCTTGCTTTCTTCATAGCTGTTGGAAAATGGCCAGATTCCAGAACAAGGTTAAAAACAAATGCAAGATGGACTGCGATGAGGTCAATTACACATTTTATAGGTATGATTTGAATACCATCTGCATCAACAGCATTGCTGTTTTTTAAGCTCAAAAATGTACGACAAATTTCAGCCTCATCAGTCGGCTCGAGAAAAATGCTATGCACACATCTCTGAACAGCAGTGCCCGTGACCGTGTTGTCTGATGATGCCATCATGTCCACGAAGTGTTTATTGAAACATTCACTTAAAGGGAAGCCGGACATCTTTTCATTGTTAACGGTTATTTCAGGAAAACTGCGGCTCACATTTTTTTGTCTGATTGCATCATTGATAATTTTCCAAGTCTTTTCTGGATTTTATTTCTGCACAGCTGCAAGAAGGCTCTCGTAATAAAGTGCCTTAGCCTTTCGCAGTTCTTTATTTAGTATATTCCTTAACTTCCTAAACGCGGCAAGATCGCTTTGCTCACGCGTGCGCAGAAATTTATTGAACAGCCGATTTTTTTTGTTAATCATTCTAACATGCTGAGGCTGCACCCAAGGCTTTCTAATGCGTTTTTTTACCTTTCCTGTTTTAAGCGGAAAAGACAAGTTGTATAGGCGACTGAATGTGGAAAGAAATTCGTCGTACGCTTCACTGGCATCTTTCTTATTATACAGAGAAGACCAATCTGTGCGCAGAACTAGTGCGCGAAAGTTTGCCATATTTTCGCCCGACAGACATCTGTAGGTGAACGTGGTATCAGGCCAACTTCTTTCATGAACATAAAATGCGCATATTATGAATATTGGACAGTGATCGCTGATATCGTAGCTGATAGTCCCGGCGGTGAAAATTTCAGTACCAGCGTTAACAATGAAATTGTCGAGAGCAGACTGACAAGTTGGTGTCACGCGAGTAGGCGTTGTAATAACGCTGCTGAAACCGGAAGAATTGATTACGTTAGTTAGTGCACGAGTCGACGCGGCGTAATCAAGCATGTTAATGTTGAAGTCCCCACCAAGAAGCACTTTGGAATTGTGAAAAGTAGCATGCTCTAAAAGTTTTTCAATAAATTCTAAGAAATTAGAAATATTACCAGTAGGTGGTCGGTACATCACAACAAACAGGTTGTTGTCAGATTTAACGCTTAGCACTTCTAATGCTTTAACGCTTAGCATGACAGGCTATGAGCGTTCACGGGAGCGGAGGGAGATAAATTTTCATTGAAGGGAAAATTGACAAGCGTGCATAAAGCTGTCTGTAGCAATCGCGGATCTCTTTATTTGGAAAGAATGACTTTATGGTTTCCTCAAAAACGACCAGGCCTTGCTTTGTGTGTGTCTCCAGTTGCGCGCACAAAGTGCACCACTGATGATCTTCGCCGTTGATTAGAGATGGCAACGCTGCCTGGCCTTTCTTCTTGCAAGCATATTTGAGGCTGGGGACAGAAAGGTGACTAAAAAAGAAATTTCGGAAGTAGAGCCCCCTCCTACACTGAATCGAATGTGTAGGAACTCACATGTTGCACCAAATGGGCCCAAGGAGAGGGCCGGGCCGGTTTCGGGGAAAAAGTTAGAAGAAAGGTGTTTCCCAGCGCCTGTGGCAGGCAGAATATTGCTGTCCCACTCAAGGCGCTCCTCTACCTCATTCCGGATCGTGTTAACCAT
Source organism: Dermacentor silvarum (assembly GCF_013339745.2). Lineage (NCBI taxonomy): Eukaryota > Metazoa > Arthropoda > Arachnida > Ixodida > Ixodidae > Dermacentor > Dermacentor silvarum. Next base: position 209,933,027 of record NC_051157.2, on the reverse strand, counting down.
AACTATTCAGGGGGATCAGCGCTAAAAATTACGCACAGAGAAAGATGGGACTTGGGTGGGCATTGTTGCTCCCCACCAGGCCTTCGTGTCATCGAAGAGCTTCTCATTTCTGGTACTTGACCGAATCATCGACCACTCGGCGTGGAAGAAGACCATTCCGAAAATGTTGCGACGTGTCCGTGTATTAAATGCCGAATGAACAAACCCCCTTTTGTCTTTTTTTTCCTTTGTCTGTGACTTATATTAGGTAAATAAACTTGAGAAGAGCTTGCTGTGGAGCTAGTATTTACGCGTTGTTAAAACTGAAAGCAGCACGATAAATGCGACAGGAAAGGAAGGATGCACAAACACAGTGCTAAACAAGAAGACACATTACACTATGCTGCCATGCTTTTGTTTGGTTGCATATTTAGCACTGTTTCTTTTCCGAAGTCATGAACCAACTAGGTCATGACACACGCCATGTACATTTATTAATTTGTAAACGAAAGTGTTGTCTTTTTTAATGCCATCATCTTTAAAATCAAAATAGGGACGACAGTACAATTTGCTGTGTAGTGGCTGCAGGCCTTAGCAATGAAAACTTAGTCAGCGAAGTGTTGTTGTGGCAACATTATATATATTGATACGTATATATAGGTGAAGGAAGGGACGGAGTCGTAGTGGCCATGGAGAATCCCTCCGAAATAAATCTCTGGCTACGTACGCCACAGGAAGGCGCAGACGACTCCTTCAACGCACTTGTGGCATTTTTGCCCTCGAATCGTCCTCATTCCAAATTTGAACTGTCCGTACCACCACTGATCATGCACGCATAGCAATAGATATGATCGTAGCGCAGGCGACATTAATTGACCTGAGTCGAGACCATGCGCGTGTTGATGTGGGTGAACAGGAACACTATAAGCTTCGGTTACCTACTTCACCTGCTATAGTCTCCAGCCGTGTGGACAGAATTTGTTTGTCGGAGCGCCTAGCAAAAAAGTAACAAACTATCAAGTTCGCCTTATATATTTTTTCGAATCACTGTTTCGTGTCCCCATCTCTAGGAGCATACCGACGCGGTTTCCGAAAGTGTATCGGGAGAAAAGAAATTTCACAAGCGCCAGCTGCATCGCGATGCCTTTATTGTGGCGTCTTCCGCGAACTTAATTGCGCATATGCCTTACAAGAGTATAGTGCTTTTACAGAATGGAACATGCTTTAACAGGAGGTGTGATGCTTGCAGTAAAGCAATCGTCTCGTTCAGCCTCCGAAGGAAATGACAACAAAGACAATACTGAGGAGAGCCTGTTAAACTGCATCACATGAAGCCTTAGTGGCCGGACCGTACACGGAAGCGATAAGCTGCAAGGCTAACTTGCAAGTTTCTGGCACGGCACGTCACAGCGGTGCACTTATACGCTGTCGTGAGGGACGATTCGTGTGGAGCAATCTTCGAAGTTAACATGTTACCGCCCATCTTTTATTACGGTCATACTGTTCTCACTCCAAAAACAGCAGGTGGGGCGGGTATCGAACGACATAGTTATGTAACACAGCCTATAATAGTTATGCATAAATTCAAGCTAAATAGCTACAAACTGTAAGCCTAGATTTTCTCGGAGGACATCTGACACATGACAGTTGTGGTTGTAGCATGCAGATAGAAATACCATTGTCCGTTCTGTTCTCGAGTTTTTATCAGATAGCTATCACCAGGTCGCTCTGATCCAAGATGATTTGGCCACAGCATTCGATAAAGTGGCAATGATTTCTTTTCGCAACTGCTTAATCATCTAAACATCGGGAACATCCATGCTTAACGGAATCAGGATGTGCTACAATCACGGATCACATTGATAAATTGTACACTGCTCCCTATCAGCTACCGTCTGTACTCGCGGTCGTCTGTGAGACAAGGATTTCCGCTTTCGCTGCTACTTTTCGCTCTTTATCAAGAACCTCTGTGCCGCAGTGTGATTTAGCAGAATAATGGGACGGGCTTTAACAATGGCACTTCATAACTCAAAGTCCTCACTTATGCTCACGACTAGAAAAGTGTCGCAAAATAAATGTGTCCCACGCAAGCGCACGCTTCAGTCACTGACACCTCGGTTAATTATAATAAGATCCCGAGGAATGTTTATTTTATTTATTTACAGAATACCTGCGTTGCCCAAGGAATTATGCAGGGGGGGGGGGGCAGTTAGAGAAAGCTGTGTTAAATTGTTCGCATAAATAAGAATTGTAGGATCTTCGGCCGCGTTGTATGCATGCCGCTGTGGGTGGGAACCAATGCGACGTGATAACCTTATTCTCCCCCTTGATAGCGCTGATATCGACCTTGCACATTTGCTTGTATGGAAGTTAGTCTCTTGTTTTTCTGTACTTTGGCGGTGTTATGTAACCGTTTCTACGCGAGATACTCCAGCGCCGTAACTCGATCATTTGACTTGCCTTCCCTTGTGTGTTGTCCTTTGTTGGAAATTCTTTGGATGGTTTTCAAAAAGAAATAGTTGATGCTATTTGATTCTCCAGGCAAGATTTTCAACAGTGGGCTCATTTAGCTCAAGTCGTAAGACATTGGTTAGATATGTTATTCATTGCAGTACACTCATAATGCACGTAATGGAACGTAAGGATAGGACGAAAAAATGTAGCACGGGCCGAAGAAACGGGTGTCACCTCACAGGGCAAGCTTTTCTTACTCAGGTTCTTAAGTTTTACGGATAGGTTCGAAATGCGCAGTCTAGCCGAAAGTGACATCAACTGAGTATTGAGCATTTGTGCGAAGCGAGAGTGCTCCGGAGCAAGCAAATATTCCGTGTATTCAGGAAGCGGTGAAAGCACTTGAAAAGACTGATTTTCATGACAAAAGAACGATTGGCCCAAGAAAGGTTGTAAATCTCAAACTTACACTGTCGGACAAAACACGCGCTTTCGTAAAATTGAACGCCAAATATTACAAAACCTTGGGAAAGGAACCCATCTTGAGCAACTTCGAGAATAGCAACGTAGAAAGAAAGAAAATAAGGCAGCTAAAGAAAAATACGGAGAAGGAATGCCGTAATATGGGATTCACAAAACTAGAAAAGAACCTGAAAGAATGTCAGACATTGACTTTTCGACCATCATTTCAATCGAGACCCATAAGCCAGGGTTCATTGCCAGCATAAACTGGCAACGGGCCCTTGCTAATATTACCAAGCCTGCATATCTTTCGGTCCTACCGGTCGACGATCTGTCCCGAAAAATTAGGTCGGAGCAAGTCGTCGGCTTCCTAAGAAAGTATCTGATAATCCAATGTTCTTTCCATCGGTGTCATAGACCTGTATTACAACACCGAACAAAGCTGAAATCGAGACGTATTAAGAGTGCATCAACTTATATGGATAGCCAAAGTTTCAAGACGTTTGCAACTGTTTTGCTAACACTTTCTGTACCTACTAATAACGTACCTAAGCTCGGCGTTTATCGAGTATGAGGGGGATACTTTCATCCAGCAAGAAGCAATTACCGTAGGATTGTGCTTAGCACCGCTGGTGTCGGATTTATTTCTTGCGGCTGAAGACAGGCGGTTCACAAAAAAAAAAAAAAAAAAAAAATGTCACAGTTTCACCCTAAGGGCGAGCGGTGCCCGCTTCTAAAGAAATCTGGTGCAAGTAACTTTTTTGAACAAATTGCATTGTCCAAGACGTTAGGATACTCAATTAAAAGTACTTTCTCTGCCTTTTTTTTCTGGCTTCTAAGGTTGTAACTAATAAAAACTGGATCTCGTTCAGTAATGGCAAAGGTGAGAGAGCAGTGATCAAAGTATTATTGTACAATCCTGTAAATGCACTAGAAACAATTTTTTTACAAAAAATAATAATTTTTTAGTTCCGTTTTCAGATTGTACTACTGTAACCATCAGAATAGTGCAGACTCATTTCGTACGTTTGCTTTCATCATTAATGCCTTGTTTTCTTCTCATTGGTGCTGTTGAGTACTTCGTGCAATGCTTTTATCCCCTTTCTCCATCTAAGTATGTGTGTTTGTACGTGTGCGTACACGTTTGCTAGCTTACGGCGTTTTAAAAGTGTTTCACGCTACGCTCGCAGTACTAGTGTAAACATTTATTATGATTCTATTCCTCCTTATTTTAACTATTGCTTTTACGTTGATTGATTTCCCATTGCTTACGGAATTTATATCTTTACATATGAAGTTCTAACTACTTTGAGCTTATTTTTTTCAGATCACCCCCCCCCCCCCCCCCTTGCACTTTGCGGCGCTTGGGCTCTGTAAGGTATTTTTAAATAAAAAAAGGCAATGTTACCATGATGTGCTATGGACACTTGTGCCTCAACAGATAGCGGTCTGAGCTTCCTTTGTATCAATGCATCTGAGGGCTCATTGTGCGAACCACAACAGAGGTGTGCTGCTGTGGCATCAGTTTTCACTTAAAAGACGAGAACACGACACATCTGCATACAGGCACTGCGCATGGTGCACCATTTTATTGGAGGCTGTATGAAAATGTGCAAGAAGAGAAGCTACTGGCTTCATCATGGAGGTAAGCTTTTTGTTGGAAAGTGCTGGAATTGTATTGTCCATGTAACTGACATATGTTGCAGTTATCAATGCAAATACGAACGTTTTCTTAACTGAACTCATAAGTAGCGCGAGAGGTTGCATGCACATATATGGAAATGCGTCAAGGTTTTGACAACGTTGCACAGATTTCCTATGCAGATAAAGCCTAACCTTTTTCATGAAAGCAGTTTTGTTTCTAGAAAGGTAATTTGGAGCGTTCCTGCAGGCAGCTTAATCATGAGGTACTGAAACAGTGAATGCCGGCTGTTCTTTTTTGCAGTCCTCACAAAACCAATGCTTTTGCCACAGAGCACGCTTGATGCCGAGCCAAGTGTAATGGGACCATTTATTTCTACTTGCATTGATTTTGATCCCAAGCCAGCATATTGCCTATTTCTGGACTTGGGCAGTAGCATAATTCTGCTCTGTTACTGTTATTGCGACTACACAAGACCACACTCCTATGAAATAGTTCGCTAGCCATTCAGGTATGATCACACGCACAAAGATTCTTCTTGCAAAAGGTAGCACATGTCTATAAAAGCATCATTTCAGCATATCCTTTCATTGTGAGTTGATGACGGAGTCAACACAACAAAGTCGCAGCACAAGACATTGCAAATTGTCACGTGTGTCTGTACTTGGAAAAATGCACTGATGCGTTTTGTTCAGGTGCAGGATCCCGTCGTCAGCATTTTTCAAGCAAAAGCTGTCGGGTGTCTTGGTATTACACTTTCTGCTATGAGTACAGAATGAATGAATGAAACCACGTTATTCCAAATTAGAGTGCACCAAGGGCGCTGCGATGGAAAAGGGGGTATTATTGCAAAGGGGAAGGGTGAGGCTGCCTCCGTTTTATTAACTAACGTCCTGGAGGCAGCTAAGTGACTCTTGTGGCTGTCGCGGAGCCGACCGGTGGTGCCGCCGGGTCCTGGAGGAACAAGGGCAGTGCTCGCCAGAGCTCGATGGCATGGTCCGGAGGCGTGGGGTCCGGGCAGGCCCAATTCCGGAGAGAAGAAGGCCAGGGTCCCCGCATGGTGGCCACGGCACGAAGCCTAGGTGGGATGTGGAGGGCACTCCCAACACAAGTGGTTGAGATCAGCACGACATTTGCACGTGGAACAGAACCTAGCCATGGGTGGTGGTGTGCCACCCCTGTGGAAACGGTTCAGCAAGAAAGGGAATTCTCCGAAGCAAGACTGACTCTCGCCGTGTGAATACCTTCGAGGGAAGCGACGGCATAGAAAGTGGATTGCCCACTGCTGTGAGGTAGGCGGCACGTCATTGTTTGGTCGCATGCTCGTCTGCCATCGGATCTGCTAGCTCAGGTGTGGTAGCTAGGAGAGGATAAGGAGTATCGTAGGCTCTGGCTAGCGCGGTGGAGAGAAGCGCGCGCCAGTCTATGAGCCTTCTCGTTTCTAGGGATACCGCAGTGCGCGGGGACCCAGTGGATGTTAACATCGTGACCGCATTCGCGGAGCAGGCGTGTCTGGTGCCGGATATCTGCAGTACGGGATCTGTGTAAAGAACATTAACGCATGCCAGATGGGCAGCCTGGGAGTCTGTGTACACATGATGGCGAACAGGGTCAGCCTCAGACGAAGTTGCGAGGGCCCACTACAAATTACCTAGCATTGCCATTAGCTCTGTGCGGCTGCTGTACATTGCCTCTGCTGATATATGATAGCGCCGGTTCTGATTTTCATTTGTCTGGTCGTACCACGCAGTGGCGTAACAAGTGTTACTAATGCCGTCTGCAGGAAGTGCAGCGTCCGTGTATACGATGCGTTGAGTCAAGGGGAGTGAACTCGTAACTTTAGTATGCCTCTTGGCATATGCAAGGCGCCGCATTCGCTGATTAGGGTCAATACTGAGAGGAAGTGGCTTGCCATCGGTGAGAACCGTGGTTTCCCACGGCGGCGTTTTGTTGGGCAAAATGGGCAATGTGTGAACGTCATATCCGAGGAGCATGAGTGTGTGTCGCCCGGCATTTGCGGCGCGAAGTCTCGTCTCCTGTGTATATAGATGTGCATGTCGACGAGCTCCGGCAGGTTGTTGAGCTTGCTACAGCTCTTGAGCGCTTCGAGGCGTGTGTACCTTGGAAGTCCAGTAAAATGCGTTTGGCGTCGTTAAGTAACCGGTCGAGCGAGCATCTGCGTCCAGTTGACTGGATGATACGGCAGCCCATACATGGTATGGGAGACGAGAAAAGCTTGCGCGAACTGCCGCATTTCCCGTTCGTTTACTCCACGGGTGCGGTTAGAAATTCTGCGTAAAGCGCGCATGATTTGTTTGCTTGTCTTCGTAACGCGTTGGAACCAAATGTTCGCTGTGCAGTTCTCGTATAGGTGCATACCGAGCATTCGGATAGTAGATTTCCGTGTGATGGGTCGGTTACCAATGTACAGCTTAAAAGGTTGATTTTCTTCCTGTTTGCCAAAGGTGGATCGGCCACCATGAATGACGACGAACTCTGTTTTGTCTAGGGTGGTGTGTAAACCCGTTTCCGCGGCATAGTCGTGAATAATGTCGAGAGCTCTTTGTAAGACGCCCTCCTGCTCACCGATGGACCCTTAATGCGTCACACGGTGGCGTCGTCGGCGTACACCGTGTGTTTCAGGCCCAGTACGTCCGCAAGCCGCCTTGTTAGCTGGTGCATAGCTATATTAAACAGACTCTCACCAACCCTGAAGAAGAATGGCTCCATTGGAAGAAGATGCTAGAGAGTTCATCTTTCAAGATCAGCTACGGGCTGTCCAGAGGGCCCACGATGTCGCTGAAGGGCTGGGCCTAACGGTGCCATCGTGGGAGCGGCCCGCCTCGACTTGAAATAGTCGAGCCTCAGGACTTTTGTAAATAAAAAGTTTTTACACACACACACACACATGAAATCTCGCAGGCAAGCGCCCCAAGCTGCCATTTACGTTCACCTTGGCCAACAAGACGACGCGTTGTGACGGCAACTGTATGCTTCTCTGCAATATGCTTCACGAACCCCCTCGGGAAATAATTGTGAGCCTCTAAAGCCTTGTACGCTCTCATTAGTTGCAAACAAATGGAGCTCGTTGACAGCAACAAGCAGTTTATGATGTAAACTTGAGTCGTTGAGCACGCCTTCAGTCATGCTTACTACAATGCTGAAATTATTTACCCAGGGGACGCATAGACACACAGAATACACTAATAGAATAATAGCTAGCAGAAACGTGAGAACGCGATCTTAGGGGATCTGTTATAACTATAGTTCACGCAGTCACAATGCGTCGTTGGGTTCTTTTAAACTGTGCTTTGGTCTGTCAATGAACTGGTTGGCAGTTAGCGCTTCCCCTTTTCACTTCGTGTCCTCTTTACAAGCAGTGTTTGTTTCGTCCCTGTCAGTGTCCTTCCAGTAAACAGCGCAAGAAAAATGAACTGGTGCACCTTGAATGGGCGATGTTCCACTCAGCTAACGAGAGTGTGCGTGCTGGAATGCGACGTTGCCTCACAGCGTTTGTCCTTGAGAGAGGAATGGGGGCGCAACGGTCATCTTGGTTTGATGCCCGAGCTGCCTTATGTGTGTCATTATTTCCTGTGATACCGCAATGGCCCGGTATCCATTGACAAGAGATGTCATGACCTTTTTTTTTTCTGTCAAGTGATAGATAAGTTCCACAATTTCGCATGTCAGTCGATCGCGAGTTCCGTGTCAGAGAAACGACTGTATACATTGTAAGGCCGACCTTGAATCGGAGAAGACCGGCCATATTACAGGACTCTTGAACCGTTGGGTTTCCCCCCTTGTTGGTATAACTTTGTGAGCGTTTTATTAACGCCCTTTAGTAATTTTCATTTACCCATTATTTACTAAAAAGATTTTTTCTACTTATTACCGCTAATACTCCCCCACATTCTCTCTAAATATAGCTTTGTCATATAGGAAGTGCAATTGAAAAACATGGGGACAAAGCAATTCAGCGCTTCTTTGGGTGTTCTGATTTCTTTGGTCCATGTTCTTTTTTTTTTTTTTTTTTTCAAGCGCGCTCCTATAGCTGGATCATGAATTGCTAAATCGCTTATCAGCCCGTTTTAAGATCTAAATATAAACGCCGTGAATGATCTATTCCTCCCGGGACACGATTAGAACAACCATATAAGGTTTTCGAGTGGCTCCTTGTCACACTAATTCCCTCGCTGTAAAAAGTTGCAGCGCATTGTTGGAAGTATGCTAAGGCTTAGCAACATATTTATCCTCTAGGTAGAAGCTGATCGTATATTATTAGAAATGAAGTTAGTTTGGTGGATTCCTCTTTAATGCGATTTGCCCTCGAACATCAGCATTTGCACAAAATTAAATTTTTATTCGGCAAAACAATAGGAAAACGCTAGCACGAACGATATTATAGCAAGCTTTTAGTCAGAGAAATTAGCAGGTGAAAAGTTAGGAATAACCTAAAAGAGATTTCAGACGTCGGTGACAGAGGCATGGAAATGCGAAACTGGGACGCAGGTAGGCCGGTCCATTACGGAGGGGGGTCGAGCCCCGCTCGTAGCAGGCGTACCGCCAATGGCCAAGTGTTATGAGACCCCCTAATCAGGCAACGAAGTATCATTTCTTCTAAAGCGGCTTATTCCTTCATCAATATATCTTGGTCAACCACCCCCGCGCCTTTGGAGTTTTATACCCATGCCACACGGGCAATGTAAAGCGCACTTTGAGCGAATGCACTTCAGCGCTATGGTGGCTAGAATCAGCGCGCTGAGTGTCACTTTGGCGGCGCACTGCTACACGAGAAAGAAAAGTGTTCTTTCAAACTGATGGCCATGGCGATCGGGAGTCAGACGGGAAAGCATAGTTTTGTGAATATAATAATGTGTCCACGACAAGAGTTTATTGTTAGAAGCAACATTACAATCCACCTTTACAAGCGCTGGCAACGACGGCAACTTGACCAGCAACAGTCAAAACGACTCGATCCGCCGAACAACTGCGCAGCCATTACACCGGCGTGGTCGTGAACAGCCCGAGAGCGAGAGTATGACCCGCTGTGGTTGCTCAGTGGCTATGGTGTTGGGCTGCTGAGCACCGAGGTCGCGGGATCGAATCCCGGCTACGGCGGCCGCATTTCGATGGGGGCGAAATGCGAAACACCCCGTCTACTTAGATTTAGGTGCACGTTAAAGAAACCCAGGTGGTCCAAATTTCCGGAGTTCCCCACTACGGCGTGCCTCATAATCAGAACTGGTTTTGGCACGTAAAACCCCATAAGTTTTTTTTTTAGTTTTTCGCTGTTCTTTTTTTTTCTTTGCGGTGTGGCACATTTTATTATCTTGTAACGTTAGCAATTTAAAACAATGTCATTAAAATTATTCCTGACTCTTCTTTCAATAATGCTTTACTTATTTTTACTCATTGCTAACGAGGCTACACACTTCGCCGCCGCGAAATGAGTTCGCCAAACACACTCGCCAGTGAGTGCGCTCTGCAGTGTCACTTAGCGTTCCCGTGGTGTGGCAGCCTGCTAATGACACTAGCCGCGAAGTGCACTCGCTCAAAGTGCACTTAATACCCCTGTCAAGCGGGCAAGTTAAGTGCACTACGGAGAGTGTCACTCGGTTTATCTGCACTTTGCCAAAAAAAGTTTTTTTTTTTTTTTTTGAATCACTGCAGAGTGTTCTCCGGTCGAAGTGCGTTCATGGAACGCACTTTGGTGGCCGAGTGCGTAGCCTCGTCGCCAGCGATTTCAATGGTACAAATATAGTGCATAAAAAAGGACACAGAAGTTCATTTTAGTGGTTGAACAGCTCTTGCACACAAATAATAGCCTAAAACACGTTCATATTCTGTTCGAGCAGGATCAAATACCGCCTTGTCGCACGCCGCTATGTCGTTCTGGATTGGCTAGGCATTTTCTAGGCCGGCATCGACTTGCCACACTCTCATAATAAAAAAAAAATATTTTAGTTTTTTGATGAAAAACTAGATTAAGTTTGTTTTAATTAATCATACAACGTAAAACAATCCCTCTTTAGAAGTACTTTTCTTTTTAATCTACATCTTCACAATAAGCGCTCGTAGTCTGTTGGCATTTTTTTTTTTTTTTTTTACTGCGAGTGCGCTCCGTTTTCCCCCCCCCGTTTAGAACCGCGTAGCCTAAAGTGTCACTCAAGGTCCCGAAGTGCACTCCCCGTAAGTCCACTTAACTTGCCCGCTTGACAGGTGTATTAGCCCATGTAACACGGGTATTAGAACTAAAAGCAGCTACTCGCTTTTTCTGCAGATATTGGATTGGCGTTACTAATTCTCCGGAGAATATCGCGGATACGATTGTAGACGGTGTAGAACACTAACTATCTAAATTATTGTGGGTTCACGACCCCAAACGCGCGCGTTGTGGAGATCCCGAAACTGTGTTAATACGAGGCAACCAGAGGGTCTGTGGTTTTTTGAGGCGATGATTAATCACGCTGCCATGACTTATTTTCGGCAACCTAAAGAAATCGATGCCTGGTTTCTTGTAAAGGTCTATCTCGCTGAAACTCTTGGTTCTGTTTAGACAGCTGAACATCCCAGAAATCGACGTGGTTATCGCGGTAAAAAGAAAGTACCACAAAACGCATGTACCAGTCCTGCGCGTAACCCGGCAGTGGTGCCGGAGCATAGCGAAGGTACCCGTCATGGCGGCTGTTTATACCGAAGGCATCAGTAGTGATGACGAATGACACCAGTGGAATATATGCATAGTTTCTCTTTACATCCATTGCTTCTAGATATTTCATCTGGGCTGGGCTTGACTAAGGAAAAAAAATCGCAGCACGTTCCTTCAGCTTTTGAAAGAAAATCCCTCGTAATATGCGACCGGCGAGTCGGCCTTGTCAGCCACACCCTGGAAGTGCTCGTTTATCAAATCTCAATAGTTAGAAACGTTGCGATCTTTAATCTTTCTCGAGAAGTGAAGCGATAATCATTCGCGTAACATTTTTTATTAGGTCCCAATAAAAAAGTAGAAAAGACTAACGACGCTATTGTCTGTACACAATAATGCTTTTATTTCTCGGTTTGTTGCATGCATACGGTGTG